>NW_016803028.1:363680-486491 GCF_001698545.2 Rhinopithecus bieti | reverse complement strand
AAAAAAAAAAAAAAAAAAAAAAAAGCTTAAATGACTGTGTATTATGATGGTCCAGTGACATATGAAGTACTGATACACATATTCTTTCAAGTTTGAAGTACCTCACCTGAAAACTGGGCTAAGGGGCAGTTCCTTAATTTGGTTCTACTGGAATAAAATTATAAAAGGTGTATTTTCCTTTATGTAACAGATATGTAACTATAGCCAAAAGGTCAGACAGCACAGAATTCAATAAATATTGAGGATAATGGAATAGTTAATATCAAATTCTAGCCAACTTCTAGTATTATGGAAATATATTTAATCTTAGAGAAAACCTGTTCTAACAAAATTATTTTAAGAAAAAAGGAAGGAACTCTAAAGAAATAGACTGTTAGAGATCTAGTAAATATTCCTATTTTGTAGATTAGGGACTGAGGTTCAGTCTTGATAAGTAACTTGCCCAAGCCATATGTGCCAGTGATGAAACCAGGACTGATTGCTGAACCTGACTTCTGTTTCAGGTTCTTTTGAACATGCCCTTGTTCTTTCATGTTATGACCGAATCATATCATTTATTCACTAAATTTTAACTTTAATTTGGAAAATTATCAACTAATAAAACTTTTTCTTCAGCACAACTCTCTAGTTTTCTAAAATGAGCATTATAAGAACAGGATACAGTTCATAACATTAGAGCACTCTCATAGTTCCTTAAGATCAGAACTTTATACAGGAAAAAGTTCCCTTTATATAAAGTTTGATTTGGCTGGAAAAAGCTTATAAAACAGTCATAGCTTTAAAGCCTTTTTACGCTATATCATAGTGACATCCTCTGTTGTAAAATGGTTTTTATCATCTGACATTTTCTTCAGATAGCCAGTTTTCCTGCTTTGGCTGTCCTATAAGAGCTTCCAAAGACTTCAGTCTACCTATAGTTTATTGTTTGTAGGTCAAGAAGAGTTATCTTCGAATGTAGCTTAGGGACTTTCTGCCAAAAATGTTCTTTATTTGTGTCTTGTCTGCAGTAGGAATGTTCAATTTGTGTTCGAGCGCAGTGGCTCATGTCTGTAATCCTAGCACTTTGGGAGGCTGAAACAGGAGGATCACTTGAGACCAGGAGTTCAAGACCAGCCTGGGCAACATAGCAAGACCCAGTCTCTACAAAAAGTTACCAATTAGCTGGACATGGTGGTATGCTTATAGTCCTGGCTACTCAGGAGGCTGAGGCAGGAGGATCACTTGAGCCCAGGAGTTCAAGGTTACTAATGTGAGCTATGATGGTACTACTGTACTCTAGCCTGTGTGGCAGAGCAAGATCCTGTCTCTTAAAAAAAAGAATGTTCCATAGTTTACATCCTTATATAAGGAATCTTCAATGTCTGTGTCTTCCATTTCCCTGGTTTCTTTTTGGGCAGATATAAAAGAATTAACTACAGGTTTAGAAAACTGGCAATAATAGATTATTTATTTGTGTTTAATTCTTCAACTGTTTGATTAATTGTGCTAAATAAGAATGAATTATCCTGTGCTGACCTGATTTTCATGGAATATTTGTAAAGTTTGGATTAGCAAGATAATTGGTAGTTATTTCAAGCACTTCTTGGGTTTCCAAAGACTGTTGAATACCTTCTGAATTCGAAGTTATCAAAGTAATAGTTGTAGAATTTAGATATTCAAAAGATGTGTGAAAACCACCTATATCCCTATTTTAGTTAACTGATGTTTCCAAGATAGATTCTGGTTTCCTAGTTAATCTTGTTTAACTAGTTTAAGAGTTTCCTAGTTAATCTTCTTTAACTAGTTTAAGAGTTAACATGTATTTTGACTTGAACCTGGGAGGCAGAGGTTGCAGTGAGCCAAGATTGCGCTACTGCACTCCAGCCTGGGCAACAGAGTAAGACTCTGTCTCAGAAAGAAAAGAGTTAACATGTATTTTGTATACTTCTTGGTTTTGGAAGCCGGTGACTTTACCAAGGCAGATGAATCAAGTAATTGCATGTTCAGGGAGCACATCTGTGTTAACTGTATTTTTCCTCATTTAATACAAGTGATTTTTCTGATCTGGCTTTTAGGCATACTTTTTTCTCATCTTCCAATTTTTTCTTCTGGGTTTTTTTTTGTTTGTTTGTTTTTTAAGAAGGGTCTTTTCCTTGATTGTCTTCAGGCAAAGGAAAAAGTTGTTGGAAATGTACTTTGTTTTAAATATCAAATCCCCCGTCTGATGTCAAGAGAGTCAGGAGTGAAATGGTCACTGCATAGTGACTGGTATTTACTAGAAACCCATCAATCTTGCTTTCTATTTTTTTTTTTTTAATCACTTTTCAAGTGTTTCTTTGTCATTTAGAGGAAATGGGTCTTTATTTTTTTTTGTCCCTGGCGATTCATAGAGTAAATCGCTGTCCTATATAGCTGAGTGTCACTTGTATGAGGTCCTGGGAGACCCCGGGGCCAGCAAGAGGTACAAGGCGGCCCTTCTTCCATTTCAGAATTTTATAGGACAAAATTATTGGGACTTTTAGGGGTTATTTTGAGCCAAGTTTAGGTAAACTACAAAGAAAGTTAATGCAAACTCTTTAGAATTTTAGTGCCCACAAGTCAGAAAATTACAAATCCAATCATGGTACTAACTTTCAGGAATTTTTTAGTTGCATCTCTTCTCTTCTTCTGTTTCTCTTTCTTTTTTTTTTTTTTTTGAGAGAGAGTCTCGTTCTTGTTGCCCAGGCTAAAGTGCAATGATGCGATCTTTGGCTCACTGCAACTTCTGCCTCCCAAGTTCAAGTGATTCTCCTGCCTCAGCCTCCCCAGTAGCTGGGATTACAGGTACCTGCCACCGTGCCCCGCTAATTTTTTTTTTTATTTTTAGTAGAGACAGAGTTTCACTATGTTGGCCAGGCTTGTCTCAAACTCCTGACCTCGTGATCCGCCCACCTCGGCCTCCCAAAGTGCTGAGATTACAGGTGTGAGCCACCACTCTTGGCCTCCTCATCTGTTTCTAATTTCCCTTCTCCCATACAGAATAAGAACTGCGAAGAGTTGGGAGGAACTGGAGAAAGCTAGATGATATCTGGCTTTCTTGGCAGTATATGGCCATTAGGGACTTGCCCCAATTTCCAGAGGGTGCTTCTAGCCATAGAGTAGGGGCTGGACCTTGGACTGGTTGAAATGAATGGCACCTTAGGTTTGGCCATAACAGAACTGGATCAGCCTCTCATAGTCACGTCTTCCACTCTTACCTTTAATTTGTATAGTGAGTGTACTTTACACATGTTATTTGCTCTTCAACTGAAGTCCATGAGGTATCCTAAGGGTACGACATCATGTGGATTTTACAAAGAGGAAGCAGGGCCTAGGACATGTCTCTCAGTGGCGAAGGGAAGCTCTAGCTCAGAATTCCTATGCTCAAGGACTGTGCTGCTACTCTTGGAGTCGACAGAAAATGGAATACTCACCCAGAAATGTTCTTTTGGTTTTGGGTATTGTATTTCCTCTAGAAAGCTTACTGAATGACCATTTATGATGTTTATGCTTCTTACTTGGGACTGTAACTGTAAGTAGTCTGAAATTGTGCTGATGGAGGAAACTGAACTCTGAATTGAATTATATTGGGATGTTTGTGTTGGAGTTTTATTCATTTTACTCTTAAGAATCAAAAGAATAAGCAGTCTGAACCCTAGAAATGTCAAGGAGATAAGGGTAGAAATATTGTAATGCAGTGAGGATTGTTCAGGCAAGACACATTTTACTGGAGGGGTCATTCTGTGCTTGGCCTCTATAGACTGTTGGCCTACTGAGCAAGATATGCTCTGTTCATCAGTTTGTTGGGAGAGTTTGGCAGTGAAAGAATTTCTTAAATTACTAATTCTTATGCATTCATTTGTTCATTTGGAAATGTGCCAGACCCTGGGCCAGATGCTGGGGTTACAGCATTGAAAATGATACATAAGCTCCTGTCCTCAGATTTTAATGGGACTCTGAGCAGAAGACTTTATGCACCTGATTATTTTGGAAAACTGTCTAATTCTTTTTCTGTTGTACTAGTTTGCTTTTAGAAGCCTATGCCTTTTCCTACAGTATCTTATGTATATATTGCCTTTTTGTTTACAAAGCACCAGATTATACAACAGATTGTTACTTGATTCTCACAACCATTCTAGGAGGGACATGTAGGGATTTTAATGTCTATTTCACAGATGAGGGGATTAAGAGTCAAAGATTTATTTAGGATGATCCTGCTTTCTCATTTGCCTGAAATAGTCCTGGTTTATGCCTCTTTATTTCTGGTGTAATTATCAATAGCACTCACTTTCACTCTCAAAATTATCCTGTCTTGAATGATAAATTATATTGTTGTCCTAAGTGTAAAGGACTTGTTCAAGGGACAAGGACTCAGTCCTGGAACTCAGATCTTTGATGAATCAGCTTTCCTTTATGTTACAGCAGAATATGCACTCTGTTTAGACAGACAGGGTTTAATTGAGCAATGTGTTACTAGGCATGAGAAAGGAGGGAGATACTGATGGCAGAGTGGTTAGTTAATAAAGTCAAATGGCTGGGCCCCTGGGGCAGATGCCTTTGGGGATCCTACAGTTGCCAGTGCTGATTTTCCAGTGCTCATAATCTGCTTGTGGTCTCATAATCTGCTGAGGCTTGGGTTTGAATGGGATGGTCTGCTTAGCTGCAGAGTGCACTATGTCCCGAGGCTAACCTTTACAGTTCTCTGCTGATCATCACCTATGTATTTCAAAGAGATTGCGGTAGAGTGGTCATCTTCAATTTGAGGTAGGGGGACATCTTTTCAACATGCAATGTTTCTCAACAGTTGTACCTGTAATTTGCTTTGGTTATTGGAGCTTGATGGTCAAAGAACCTTTTAGAGATTGTCCAGCCTGGGATGAGCAACTTGGCACTTCTGGCTTCACCACACTGTCAGCAGTGACAAAGCAGAGTGGGTGGAGAGAAACCTCAGGCACTGACTGCCTGGAGGTAGTTGTGGGGATATGGGGACTGGACTACAGCTCTTAGAAAAACTCCCAAGGAAGTATAGTCTGATGGCCCTGGCAGCTGGCCTGTGGCCCCTGGGGTTATGTAACTAACTCTGCTTTGAGTTGAAGGCTACAAAGAAAGGGAGGCTCCTTGGGGAAAGGCCCAGTGTAGCAGCTCTGTAATCATAGTATCTAGCACAGTGCTGGAGAAAAAAAGAGTTCCGTGTTGGCTGTGTTAAATTTGAAATGGAAATTGAACAGGCTATTGGACATGTGAGTTTAGAGTTTACTGCTGGAGATGAAAAGTTGAGGCCATGTAGAGAGTAAGGGAAGAGGACCCAGGACTCAGCCCAGGAATGTGTCAACAGGTACGGGCCAAGCAGAAGAGCAAGGGCCAGCAAAGGAGATGGAGAAGGAGTGGCCAGCCAGACAGGAAGGAAATCAGCAGAGTGTTGTTGGAGTCAGGGGGGAAAGTGTTTCAAGGAGAGAGGGGCCAACTGTGCTGGATTCTGTTGAGAGGTCATCACTGGATTTACCAAAGATGTTAGTGGGTGACCAGAATGACTGGCTTTAATACATTACTGAGGGTGAAAGCCTGATCAGATTGTGTTGAGGAGAGAATGGGAGATGAGAAAGTGAAGACAGGACCATATGTAACTCTTGAAATGTTTTTTTTCTTTCTTTTTTTTTTCCTTCACTCTTTTTTTTTTTTACTTTCTAGGGTACATGTGCACAATGTGCAGGTTTGTTGCATATGTATACATGTGCCATGTTGGTGTGCTGCACCCATTAATTCATCATTTACATTAGGTATATCTCCTAATGCTATCCCTCCCTCCTGCCGCCTCCCACAATAGGACCCTGTGTATGATGTTCCCTTTCCTGTGTCCAGGTGATCTCATTGTTCAGTTCCCACCTATGAGTAAGAACATGCGGTATTTGGTTTTCTGTTCTCGCGGTAGTTTGCTGAGAATGATGGTTTCCAGCTGCATCCATGTCCCTACAAAGGACATGAACTCATCCTTTTTTATGGCTGCATAGTATTCCATGGTGTATAAGTATTCCATGGTGTATATGTGCCACATTTTCTTAATCCGGTCTGTCACTGATGGACATTTGGGTTGATTCCAAGTCTTTGCTATTGTGAATAGTGCCGCAATAAACATATGTGTGCATGTGTCTTTATAGCAGCATGACATAATCCTTTGGGTATATCCCCAGTAATGGGATGGCTGGGTCAAATGGTATTTCTAGTTCTAGATCCTTGAGGAATCGCCACACTGTTTTCCACAATGGTTGAACTAGTTTACAGTCCCACCAACAGTGTAAAAGTGTTCCTGTTTCTCCACATCCTCTCCAGCACCTGTTGTTTCCTGATTTTTTTAGTGATCGCCATTCTAACTGGTGTGAGATGGTATCTCATTGTGGTTTTGATTTGCATTTCTCTGATGGCGAGTGATGATGAGCATTTTTTCATGTGTCTGTTGGCTCTATGAATATCTTCTTTTGAGAAGTGTCTGTTCATATCCTTTGCCCACTTTTTGATGGGGTTGTTTTTTTCTTGTACATTTGATTGAGTTCTTTATAGGTTCTGGATATTAGCCCTTTGTCAGATGAGTAGATTGCAAAAATTTTCTCCCATTCTGTAGGTTGCCTGTTCACTCTGATGGTAGTTTCTTTTGCTGTGCAGAAGCTCTTTAGTTTAATTAGATCCCATTTGTGAATTTTGGCTTTTGTTGCTGTTGCTTTTGGTGTTTTAGACATGAAGTCCTTGCCCATGCCTATGTCCTGAATGGTATTACCTAGGTTTTCTTTTAGGGTTTTTATGGTATTAGGTCTAACATTTAAGTCTCTAATCCATCTTGAATTAATTTTCGTATAAGGAGTAAGGAAAGGATCCAGTTTCAGCTTTCTACTTTTGGCTAGCCAATTTTCTCAGCACCATTTATTAAATAGGGAGTCCTTTCCCCATTTCTTGTTTTTGTCAGGTTTGTCAAAGATCAGATGGCTGTAGATGTGTGGTATTATTTCTGAGGGCTCTGTTCTGTTCCATTGGTCTATATCTGTTTTGGTACCAGTACCCTGCTGTTTTGGTTCCTGTAGCCTTGTAGTATAGTTTGAAGTCAGGTAGCGTGAAATGTTTTAATGTGAATGGGAGCAGAGAAATGAGGTGAAAGCTGGATTAAAGGAGAGGCTTGTTTTGTTCGTTGTATTTTGAAAAGCAGCAAAGAACACAAGTGCCTTGATTTAAATCTGCTTTGCCTCTTACTGGCTCTGGGACCTCAGTTTTCTCATACGTAAAATGGGGATATAATAATATTGGCTTTCTAGAGTTATTGTGAAGACTGACTGAATGAATGTATGTAAAGTGCCTGATATATGCTAAGGATGTCTGTAAGTGTTTGCTGCTGTTGTTGTTGTTACATGTTACATGAGGTGGGAGATCCTAGAGCTCATGTGTGTTCTGGTGGGGAGGGTGGAGAGGGTGTGATGCAGGAGAAAGGATAGTTGCTGGAGGGGAGGCTTGAGAAGACAGAGAGGAGACCAGCCCAGGTGGACAGGTTAGCCTTTGGTAAGAGTAAAGTGAGTTTAGTTGTCATTCTAGGGCATAGTGTTAACCAGCATAAGCCATTTAAGAAGTTAAATTGTGTGATTGATGGAGAATTTTGTGTCTACTTTTGTTAGTAAATCACTTGAGTAAAATCTGCTTCTAGTCAGATTCCTACACATCAGATTGATACTCTACTACCATTTAAATAATGCCTCTGGGTCTTGGTGTCTTTATGTGTAAAATGACATATGATTCTTGATAGTGACTAAACTTCCTTTCAATTTTGAAATTCTCTGAACCATACCTACATTTTTGTTTTAGGTCGTCTCTAGTCATGGCTTTGCCTAAATTTTTAAGCCAGAAAACAAATGAACAGGAATGAACAGGGAAAGCTAGCCAGGTTTCCAAAGAAATACCTATTTCCTGTACAGAGACTTTTGCACTAGTGGTGACATCAAAATATCCTACATAAAACCAGCTTTTTAAATAAGTGTGATGAAATTTCCTTTTAGATGCTGACTCTGCCTAGACATTAAACATGTGTACTAGTAAAGTTGGCAAATGTGTTGTTATTTCACTGAACACTGGAAGAGCGTAAATGTTGTTTTATGGAAAACTTCATTTCCTGCCATGTGTTTTAACTTAGGACGTGGATAGTTGAGGTTTCAGTTGTAAAGTCTTTTGATCTGTTAAGTATAAAAGCAAGTACAAATGATAAAAAATATATTTTCTCCACTATGTTTTGCCTATCCAATAAAAGAATAGCATATAACAAGGGCCACAATTACAGGTCCTAATTATATGAACTAGCTTTTGGAGTAAAATAAATATGTGGTCTTCGAAAAGATTTTGTTAATGTTTTTAATCCACATTGCTAGAAATCTATATAGTATACAGCATTTGTGTTAAGCAAAATAGTAAGAGGGAAGCGTGTCTTTAAAAATAATGAATAGTGCAGGTGTTTTGTGTTCCAGATATAAATAAAACAGTTTTGTCCAGATTGTTAGGATAAATAGCAGTAGGTACATTACTGTTTGTATTTCAGGTTGAGTAACTCTAATGCAAAAATCTGAAATCTGAAATGCTCCAAAATCCAAAACGTTTTGAGCACTGACATGACACTCAAAGGAAATGCTCATTGGAGCATTTTGGACGTCACATTTTCGCATTAGAGATGTTCAACCTGTAAGTATAATGCAAATACTCCAAAACTGAAAAAAAAATTGAAATTCTAAACACTTCTGGTCCAAGCATTTCAGATAAGGGATAGTCAGCCCATGATACCAATAATTGGTCATAGACACCATCCAAATGAAAATATGGCTTAACAGAAAGTATAGCTTTTGTTTCTTTCCTCATTGAATTTTACATTTGGACATTGGGAAATGACTAATGCTTCCATTTCACATAGTCTAGCACTTGATCGTGATGCATTCTCCGCTATCTCAGCTGAAATTCTGCTTCATATCTAGTTTTGTTAAGGAATTTAACACATGCCAGTTAAGCTGTCAGAAGTGAAATAATCTAGCTCTAGGCTGTATTTTAACAGATTATTATATCGAAAGAGAAAAACGAATGTTTACATTTCTTTCTTTCTTCCTTTCCTTTCCTTCTTTCTTTTCTTTTCTTTTTTTTTTTTTTTTTTTTTTTTGAGACAGGATCTCACTTGGCTCACTGCAGTCATGACCTTCAGGTTCAAGTGATCCTCCCACCTCAGCCTTCCGAGTTGCTGGTACTACAGGTGTGCCACCATGCCTAGCTAATTTTTTTTTTTTTTTTTGGTAGTGATGTAGGATTTTGCCATGTTGCCCAGGCTGGTCTCAAACTCCTGGGCTCAAGCTATCCACCTGCCTCGGCCTCCCAAAATACTTTTGTAAATGTAAGAAAAGGGGAGTAATGAAGTAATAGAGACCTCTGATGATTCTCATTACTTGTCTTTGTAACAAGATACTTAAAAAAGAATATGTGGCAAACAAAGGGAAATACCAGTTCTACTAAAGAAATCTCTGCTCTCCCTGACCTCTCCCATACTTTTAAACATGAATTTGGATTTTCTGTAGTGTTCTCTTCCCCTACGCACCCAGCTTAAAAAAAAAATAGAAGTGCTCCTGAATTCCTACCAATCTTTGTTCTGGAAAACAATTTTAAGTGACTTTAAGTTCAAGTTTTTATTCA
This sequence comes from Rhinopithecus bieti, assembly GCF_001698545.2. Lineage (NCBI taxonomy): Eukaryota > Metazoa > Chordata > Mammalia > Primates > Cercopithecidae > Rhinopithecus > Rhinopithecus bieti. The sequence goes on along the minus strand of NW_016803028.1, from coordinate 476,801 downwards.
TTCTGCAAATACTTACTGAGCCTTACTATGTGTTGGGCCCTGTGCTTCATCTAGGGAGTTGACTAATACGTGTTGGATATGGTCAGAAAGGCAAAAACATTATATTGGTAGAGTTGAGAGTGTGAAGAGAAGAGGGAGGACCTCAGGCGAGGGAATATTACTTGAGCAGGGCCTAGAAGGGTGAGCAGAAGGTTAGCAGAACTGAGAGAGCTTGGCGCATGCTGAATTACCTAGGTAGGGTTTTAGGGAAGGGCGGGTATTAGGTACCTTTGAGGACCAGCAGGTTGTGCAGTTTGGCTGACAAACCACAAGCACAGTGAGCCAGGAGGAGTCCCAAGTTGGTATGAGTTAAACAAGACTTTTAGCTTTTTTTTTTGGTAGTTGAGTGGTAGAGAGCCCTTTAAGGTTTTTAAGCCGGAGAGTAACTCAGTGAGGTTGGAACATAGGAATATTTGCCTGTTGGCTGCTTTGAGAGACACAAGGAGACCAAGGTAGTAGTTCAAGTGAGAAGAAAGAAATTCTCAGCTTAGGGTGATGGCAGGTAGGCAAGGGAAAGAAAAAGCATGAGCTAAATTTATGGAATTTGGCTGTGTTAGGGACAGTATACTAGAAAGAGTCAAAGTTTGTGTGTGTTTATATCAACTGAAAATGTAATTGACTGTGTTGAGTCCAAGATGCGTCCAGAATTGAATAGCTGGTAATGGAAAGAAGCTGATTTTGCAAGGCCCTGTGAGGGCAGGTGCAGCCTTCTCTCTCTCTGCATACACTGTTCCCCAGTTTTAGGCACCATGCTCAATAAAGGTTCGTGGAAGGAATGACTTGGGTGGATTTCTTTGTGGGGCCTAAATGAGTTTACCATTGGAGCAGAACCATCAGATGATTTAGAGAGGGTCAAGCTAACCTGGATTTGAATCCTGACTTGGCAATTTCTAGCTATGTGATCTTGAGCAAGTTACTGAATCTTTCAGTTTCCTCATCTGCAAGATGTAGGGATAACAACACTGTCTCTTGGGATATAATATGATTATTCACATCAACTGAGTGAATGAATGCACATAAAATATTTAACCTAGCATCTGGTATATACATGAGATAAATGATCCTCAGGCATTGGCTGTTGTTACTTATGGGGAGTGTTGATGTCAGCTTGTGATTGGCAGAAAAGTAATGATGAGTTGTCAGCAGGGGGTGGGAGGAGAGTAGTAGTCTGTGAGTCCTTGAGGGCCTCAACTTGGAGTGGCAGAGGGAGTAGGAGTGAGGCAGTTTAGGGAAAGCTCCTATGAGCTCCTATGAAAGAAGTGAGAGAAGGAATGGTAAAGGAGAAAGACCAGGTCAGTGATAACAGGAGGGGACCTGAAAAGTTCAATATCAGCTGTCCCAGACAAAGAGAATGAGTCAGTGTGGAAAGTACCAAATTCAGAGAGGTCAGGGAGGGTGAGAACTGAGACTGGACATTGAGTTTGGTTGTTCAGAAAGACCCTGACCAACTGTTAAAGAAGAAGTTGCAGGAGTGCAGAAGCTGGGTTACCTGTGGTTAAGGAAAGCATCAAGGAAAAAGGAAGATTCTTTGGGCTAAAGAAGAGCTGATTGTCTCAGTAGAGGAAGGGATGAAAGGCAAGATTTCTAAAATACATTCAAGACAGTATGGCTTTTAAGTTTGCACTGGTAAAAACATGTACAAGCCCACCACACCGCAGTTTCTTGTTGTCCAAGTGAGCAGTCTCTCTGAGATAGACGTTCAGTGCTCAATCTTTAAGGTCCTGGTGCAAAAGCATTGGTATGGTGGCATATATAGTTATAAATGAATAAAATGTAATATATAATGTAAACAAATACTAATTTAAGACAATGAAATACAGTCATGTGTTGCTTACTGACAGGGATGTTTTGATAAATGTGTCATTAGGTGATTGTCATTGTGCAGACATCATAGAGTGTACTTACACAAACCTAGAGGGGATAGCCTACTATACACTTAGGCTACGTGGTATAGCCTGTGGTTCCTAGGGGACAAACCTGTAAGCATGTTACTGTACTGAATATTTCAGGTGTTTGTAACACAATGATATTTGTGTGTCTAAACATAGAAAAATAGTAAAAATCTGGTATTATGGGATCGCCGTTGTATATGTGCTTTGTCGTTGGTCAAAATGTTGTTGCCCAGCACACGACTGTACATTATAACCAACACTTAATGAGTTCTATGGGCAAGCATTGTAAGTACTGTAAGTACTGTAAGCATTGTAAGTACTGTAAGCGTTGTAAGTACTTTCGTCAGTATTATCTCATTTAATCCTCCCAGCAACCCTATGAGGTATAGGTGCTATTGTTCTCATTCTATAGCCGAGGAGGGCTAGGTAACTTGCCTAGAGTCACACAGCTGGTAAACGGTAGAGCCAGGACTAAATACCAGGCAGTCCAATACTGCAGAGCCCATTCTGTTAACAGCCATATTCTGCTGCTTGCTTTATTTTGTTGCTGAATTGCTTTGAATTGCAAATGGCATTAGATGTAATCTTTGATGAAACAGGAATGTACTAAAGGGAGGAAAATTAAACATGAAGGAAAGGGCTGGTGGTTGCTGATGGAGCAGTGTTTCCCAGAGAGTAGGCAGGACTAGGATCAAGAGTGCAGGTAGAGGGTCAGTCATTGAACATTACCCCACTTGAGTTTTAGGAGAGGAGGAAGAGAGGGTTGGCAAAAATATGGAGAAAGAAAGGTTAGGGATTTTGCAGGAGGGAGAGAAAGGTAGATAATACTAGAAGATACTTCGAGGTGGTGAGAGAGACCGCCATCCATCATGAGAATTATCCAGAGGATTTTTGAAAATGGTCTCCACTAATAGTTTGATGAGATTTAGTAGTCCTATTAGAGTAGAGGGCCTGCATGAGCTAGCGTTAGGATGGGACGTTCATTCACCCTGACAGACTTCCAAAGCACCCTTTGATGGAGCTGCGAAGGTCACACTTTCCAAGGAGAGGGCTATATTTTGGTTAGTTGCTGATCTGCTGCCACAAGTGGAGATGAACAGACATAGAAGGTTGAGGAAAGAGTCATGTTGTCTTTTTTCTTTGTGAAGATGTCCCAGGCTTACAGGGCAAAGAAACACAAAGCAGATGAAAGAATAAAGGAAATAGAGACATTTTGAATTTGAGGGGTGTTGAGCCATGAATGGCACATACCTGCATAGCTCCCGAGTCAGACCTATTCAAGGCTTTCCAGAAATCAGATACATCATGTAAAAGTAGTGCTTCTCAAATTATCTGTAGGGAAGGACTCTTTTTGTTGTTAAGGTTGTGAACTGTTTCCATTTTATAAAATATCGTATGATAACAAATGAATTGGAAAATTAATTAAAAACAAAGACATGAAGAGTGCAAACCCAATTTGTTTTCTGTTACTAGACTCAACAAGCACAAGATTGTTCTGTGAAATTGTTGAAGTTTCTAAGTGTCTGCTTTTGATTTCTGAAATTAGCTCTTCGTGGACTCCTTACATACCCAGAAGCAACTGTGGTCCTCACTTTGCCTAATACTGGTGGAGAATTTAATGGCAGCTCCCTGATAAGACCCTGGCTTCTTTACGGAATTCCCATTCCCTGAGCTCTTCCCAGAGCGCCTAGCCCAGTGCACAGCACATTGTGGATACTCATCAAATAAGTGCCCGCTAAATGATCCCTTGAATAGATGACTTTCGAATGCAGGATGAAATTAAATTAGTGTGATAGCAAGTCTCTCAAAAAGAAGTTAATTAAAATGTATTCATTCACATGGTGGTAGGCTGAACTAAAGCAAAATGTGTTTTACCTTGTTTGGCAATTTTCAAAAACCACATCTTCGTAGATTTCAAAAACCTTAGTTCCCAGGATGCCACCATTTGTCCCTTGTGCTGTGTACGCACTAACCTCAGCCACAGTTCATCTTTTGGTTTTAGATTGTGTCAGCAGCTAAGGTGTGTGGAGCTGCCAGTGAGTCACCGTCAGTGAAGAGCCTCCGCTTGCTTGTTGCTGATCAAGACTTTTCCTTTAAAGCTGGCCAGTGGTAAGTGACTGTTCTGTGTTCCAAGTGTGTATGTTTAAGAAGGTGCCATCAGATGGAAGGGGATTATTTTTTCTTCTGGAAAAGACTTCTTTGGCTAGCCATTCCCTTGAGGAAGAGGAGTTCTAAATCATATCTCCTCAAGGTGAGTCTTTGTTGGCGCAGATCTGATTCCTTTCCTGGCCTCAGAGCCCACTTGGGTTTTGAGCCCGTGGCTCCTTCAGTCATATATGAAAATTGCTGTCTTGAGTTTTCTACCTTGAAATAAAGCTAGTTCTGGCCCATGGAACTGACAGCTCTGATAATTAACACTCTTCAGGAATGGCTGCTAACAGATTGCACTTCAGTAATCTAATCTCCTTGAGTTACATGTTGCAGGAGATTTCATAGGTTTTTAAAAGGTAGTCTTCTTTGTGTCCAATGCAGAGTAAACAAAGTATCCTGAAGAGAAGAGGAACTAGTGACGTCATCACAGGGCTCACTACCCTCTTGACTGAATTCTTCTATCATACGTACCTTATCTGGGTTGAATTTAAATACTTTGCCTAATTTGTTATTAGGATTCCCCAATCAGGCCCAGCTCCCCAGAACCCCCACACAAATCATAAGTCTGTCCCATTTGACTCAGTACTGATGAGCATGCTGCCTGGGTAACAGCTCAGCTGTCTCCCTTTCCCTCCGAGTGGGGCCTCCCTGAGCTTCAATTAAGTTCAGTTGTAAAGAAAGCAACTTGAATTTCCCTAGGAAAGGTGTGTTTGGGTGTGTGTGTCCTTTATTTAAATAAAGCATTCATTTCTAAATGGATTTTTGGCCTGTCAGTCTTAATAGTGTTTCTTAGGAGTCACTTGACTAATTTTGGCAGTCCATCTGGAAATGTGGTTTTGTTAGAAGGAGGATGTGTGATAATAGCAAGTGTGATAATAGCAAGAGTTCGCAGTCTTGTGTGTTAATAGTTTGCCTTTGAATTTAGAACTAGAAAACAAGATGCTGATTGCAATAATTTGGGTTTGTGAAGCAATTTGCTGCAATCTTTGCACATGTTCGATGATACACATTAAATGCATTTTGCCCGTTTTAGGGGGTGGGCAACATATTTACCCTTCAAAAATGGTTTAGCAGTCATTATATTGAAAAGTGGAAACTTTAATTGTAATGATCTGGTTTTCCATATTTCCTTTCTGTGGAAGTGTTTGTGTACTGTGCACAGCACTGTCTCTCTGCTTTCAACTCTGAATCCTGCCAAGACTCAGACCCAGCCTCCTGGTTAGGAAAAGCCTGTGCATTGGTTATTGTGCTGCCACTGTGGTGTGCCTGCAAATGTATTGCACTTGCTAACCTCAGTTACCTGATAAGAAAATGTCCTCATTCCCTAGTGATATTTTTAAAAACAGAGTCCTACTGTGATTCTCAAGATGAAATGATTTGGGTTTGGTGTCATGTATACATCCCAATGAATGGATTTGGCCATTTCACTGAATTTAGGCCTCGTTTTAGTCTGTGCCTGTCAGACTTCTTCGGAGGTCGGACTTGGGGGATAAGGATCGCTGGCTGGTAGTGGTGACGCTTTCCCCCCAGGTGTTGATCAGCATTCATTCCAGGCCCCTGGGCCCTCCTCTTTCAACAGATTGTACCCTTACCATTGATTTATGGTTCCAGGGGTTTTGAGTTCCTTTTGATATTTGACCTTATGGTTACAGAATGGCCATTTTACTGAGATTGGCAGTGTCTGTCCCTTCCATGCTGTTGCTTGGATGGCTTTGTGCTCTAGGCTCTCTCAGACCATCAGCTTGGTAGTAACTGCCATGTGGCACTTTGGAGAAGAAGGCAAGGATTAGGGAGAGGGAGTGAGAATGTGGCTGCCATGCAGTTTCTGATGTTAGGATTATCAGACTGGAGAGCTGCTAGAAATCAAGGAGAGGGTTGCTGTCGGGCTTATCTTTGGGGTAAGAGATAGGGCCATGATTCCACATCTCTGAAGTTTTGACTAGTGGCTTCCTCTGACACCTACCAAACTCTGAGAATGAGGTTCCAGGCGCAACTCTAAATAAATGAATGTTGTCTGTGACTAGCTGGAGCTTTGGCCACAGATCCCCATGTAGACACCTTCGGCATAGATCAGATGTAGGCCTCAAGGGGCTCTTTTTGCACTACACTGTGTTCTTACTGGGCCTTGCAGAGAGGACTGGTTCCTGTGGCAAGAAACCAGTTCCAAGAACTCTAGCAATCCAATTCTGAGAGAAAGGCCAAAGGCAGAACCACCTCAAAACATTTCTCACGTGATCAGGGTTGAACTTCTTGGTTCATCTTACTAGTAGGCCTACCACTTGTTAGCTCCTTGGTGAGGCCTGCCCTTGACCAGGATTCCTCTCTCTTGGGATGGAAAGATTGGCACTCGCTCTTGGGTCTGGAGCATGCCACCACTAGTCCTCACACAGTGTGCAGCTGCCCTGAGTTTCTAGATTCACATTTGGCTGTGGTGCTCACCGCCTGCCTCCGGCGTTGGTTATGCTACTGTGGGTAGCAGTGTGTTGTCGCTTAGTGCCCTAGAGACTGCTCAGCTCACATGCTTGCTTTCTACCAGCTAGCTCTGTGATGTGGTCAGTTTCCTTATTTGTCTGGGCTTCAGTTCTCATATCTTCAAAGGGGGAACAGTAGTATTCCTATGTTTTGGGATAATTAAAGTGTTTAGCATAATGCCTAATGTTAACTTTATTTGTTTGAGTTTAGCTTTTGTTATTGCTAATAAGTATTTCATTCAATCAGTTAGATCTTATGTGCTGATAAGGCCTAGGGGACAGATTCCAGTTCTTCTCTCCTTGGTCAGTTTCCCTGCAGTGAACCTGTTGATTGGAAGAGCGGCAGGCCAGGCAGGAGTGGGGGCTCATCACCACGGTGTCATCACTGATGCCCCAGTCAGTACTCAGTCCACACTTGGCTGGTTATAGCATGCCTCCTGAGGGGAGCTAAGGCCAAAGCATTTTCACAGAGTGGAGGGAATTCCTGGTCTTAGTGTGTGTGACTTTCTACAAGGTAACATAAGTTTAGATGCTAGAAAGTAACTTTGAGCCCTACTGAGAGAAAGAGGACACCAAGAAGAAACATTAGAGGAGCAAGATTAGAGACATATGACTTTACCCCTACCCTTGAGCAGGGCTGCCACACTGTAGATAGATGACATCCTTACAGCCTACACGACCATGTGTGGCAGCCCTGATTCTCACAGGACTACACGTAACACAGCACTGTATTCCTTGGCATCTTTTTTCAAACTGTGTTCTCCACCATTGCTTATCTGGTGAGCACTGTGTGTCTTTTAAGACTGTTTAAAGGGCATCTCTTCTGTGAAGTCTTTCTTAATTCCCCTACTCCTGGTAGAATTGACTCCTCCTTCCTCTGCCTTGCCCCGCTACGCTAAGCAGATTTTATCATTGTCCATTTAATTGTATGTATTTGTTAATTTTCCTCCTCTTAGAGTGGGTTCATTGAGGGCAGGAACTAAGACATACATGCATCTTTGTACCTCTAGCCAGTACCACAGTGCCTGTATATGGTAGACAGGTGCTCTCCTTGATATTTGGATTAGGTGAATGAGTGAGGGGCTCTGAGAACTGCAGGAAAGGACTAAAGAGTTCTGGGATCTCATAGTATAGCTGCTGTGTGCTTGGCACTGGGGCTCCCTTTGTGCACAGGACCCGGCTGCCTGGTGTGTCATGGTTGGATGTGGACATCCACTGCTTTACTGCGCACCTAGGCTCCTTCTGCGTACACTCACTCATTGGGTATATAGTAAGGGCTTTAACTCATGGCTCCACGAGTGCTCATCCTGCAAAGGACATTTTTAAAGGTGTGTATTTAAAGTTTAATTCTTTCTTGGATAGATGTTTTACGAAATATGTATTGTACATATTTTCTTAAATCCATTCGGATGAAGTTTTTATATAACTTAAATTCTGTATTTTTTAATGAAGAAGTCCTTTTTTCCCCAAAGGTAGCTCTCCAGAGTTACTAGAGAAGAGAGTTCCCTTTCATTCAACTGAGAGAATGGTCATCATCAGCATTGAGCAGCAGAGGGCACTGTAGTTCAGGAGATGAAGCAGCAAAAGTAGCTCATTAATGTGTTTATTTTTTAAACATGGATATGATGGAGATTTTTGTATACCTCCTCTGTGATAGCATATAGCAACTGTGTTAACAAATGCTAACGATAGTCTTTTAAATTTTTATCTTGTCAGAAATGAAAAGAAAGTTAAAGTACTCATGGAAAAGAGTCAAGTGAAAATAGGTTAAAGTTGGCTGAAGACCTTTTCTGGAGCACTTCCAATCCAGAACTGGTTTTTAAAGACTTATAATAAATGACTGGAAATGTAAGGCCATAGACTGCAGGAGAATATTTTTTTAAGGTCATAGATCAGATTAGAGAACATCTTGTGTTTTTCTTTTAGGCCTGTATGTAGGTAACCAACTGGGGAAGGATGATACTTTTTGCTGTTGTGATGGCTGTGAAATGCCTAGATTAAATGTTTATGTTTCCCGGATATGGGGATGAGAATTTTTTGTGGTTCTGTGTTCCAATACATATTTCTTGGCATGTGACTAGGTTTATTGCACTTCCTAGAATCCTCACCAAAAAAGGGTTTCTGTGGCATAGAATTATTGAAAGCTTGAAACCCAGGAGTTCTAGACTATAGGATGTGGTTAGAAGAAAAGAAGGAAATGTTAAGACTTGTGTAACTCAAAGGCCATATCAGCCTATTAAGTCTGTCAAATGCTAGTGGGAGAGTTTTTGTTGCTTTTCTTGCCACTTTTTTCATACTTTTTAAAACTTAAAAAGATTGTTATGTTGAGATATATTCATATAAAATTCAAACATTTAAAGTGTACAATTCAGAGGTTTTAGTATATTAACAGAGTTGTGCACCTATCAGCGTAATCACGTTTAGAACATTTTTACCCAGAAAGAAACTCTGTAATGATTATTATTCATTCCCCATCCTCCTGCCTGGCTTAGAGACCACTAATCTATTGTGTCTTTGTGGATTTGTCTCTTATGGACATTTTATACCAGTGGAATCATACAGTACAGCATGTGGTCTTGTGATTTGCTTCTTTCACTTAACATGATTTCAGGGTTCATCTGTGTTGTAGCCTATATCAGTACTTCATTCTATGCCACATTTTGTTTATATCTTCAGCTGATGGACATTTAGATTGTTTCCACTTTGGGGCTATTGTGAATAATGCTGCCATGAACATTCGTATATAAGTTTTTGAGTGGACATACAGGTTCACCTATCTTGGGTCTAAACCTAGGTGTGGAATTGTTGGGTCATATGCTAACTGTGTTTAACATTTTCAGGAACTACTAAATTGTTTTCTAGAGTGGCTGTGCCATTTTACATTCCCACCAGCAATGTGTAAGTGTTCTTATTTCTCCAGACCCTAACACTATTGTTTGTCTCTTTGATTATAGCCATCCAAGTGGGTGTGAAGTGGCAGCTCATTATGATTTTGACTTACATTGCCCTAATGACTATTGATGTTGAACATCTCTTCATGTGCTTATTAGCGATTTATATATCTTCTTCGAAGAAATATTAATTAAAAGTATTTTGCCCATTTTTATTTGATTATCTCTTTATTACTGAGTTGTAAGACTTCTTTATATAATCTGAATGCAAGTGCCTTAATATTAATAGATACACTATTCAAAAATATTTTTTCCCATTATGTAGATTGTCTTCTGAACTTTCTCTCTCTTTTTTTTTTTTTTTTTTTTAAGATGGAGTCTCACTCTGTCGCCTAGGCTGGAGTGCAGTGGCGTGATCTCAGTTCACTGCTACCTCTGCCTCCCGGGTTCAAGTGATTCTCCTACCTCAGCCTCCCACGTAGCTGGGACTACAGGTGCGTGTGCCACCATGCCCAGCTAATTTTTGTATTTTTAGTAGATACGGGGTTTTACCATGTTGGCCAAGCTGGTCTCGAACTCCTGACCTCAGGTGATCCGCCCACCTCGGCCTCCCAAATTGCTGGAATTTGTATAGGCATGAGCCACTGCGCCCGGCCCTGACTTTCTTGATAATAACATTTGTAGCACAGAGTGTTAAATTTTGGTGAAATCTGTTTCTCTATTTTTTTTCCAACCTTTTTGGTTTGGGGTCATATCTAAGAAGCCATTGCCATGAAGTTTTACTCCTGTGTTTTCTTCTAAGAGTTTATTATTTTAGCTCTTACATTTAAGTTTCTACTCTAATTTTTGTATATTTTGTGAGATAGGGGTCCAGATTCATTATTTGTATGTGGTTATTCAGTTCTCCCAGTGACACTGTTGAATAGACTGTTCTTTTACCATTAAATTGCTTCTAATTTTTGTATATGTTGTGAGATAGGGGTCCAAATTCATTCTTTGTATGTGGTTATTCAGTTCTCCCAGTGCCACTGTTGAGTAGACTGTTCTTTTGCCATTAAATTGCTTTGGCACTCTTGTCAAAAATCAATTCACCATCAATTTAAGGCTTTATTTCTGGACATTCCATTCTTTTCCATTGATCTACATGTCTATCCTTATGTCAGTACAACAGTGTCTTCATTACTGCAGCTTTGTAGTAACTTTTGAAATCAGGACTGTGAGTCCCACAAATGTAAACTTCTTTTTCAAGATTGTTTTGATGATTATGGGTTCCTCAAATTTCCATATGAATTTTATGATCAACTTGTCAATTTCTACAATGAAACCACCTAGGGTTTTAGTAGGTATTGCATTGAATCTGTGGATCAATTTGAGGAGTATTGCCATCTTAGCAATATTAAGTCTTCCGTGCCATGAACATGGGATATGCTTCCATTTACTTAGATCTTTTTTCCAGTGGTGTTTTATAGTTTTTATTGTATAAGTCTTACACTTATTTTGTTAAATTTATTCCCAGTTATTTTATTCTTTTTTATGCTATTATAAGTGTAATTGGTTTTCTAAATTTCACTTTTGGATTGTTCATTGCTAGTGTATAGAGATACAGTTGATTTTTGTCTGTTGATCTTGTATCCTGCAAACTTATTTGAATTTATTAGTTCTAATATCTTTTTAGTGAATACATTAGTATTTTCTATATATGACAGCATACCATCTGCAGCTTCCACCTCTGCAATCTGAATGCCTTTTATTTCATTTTCTTGTTTACTTACTTTGGCTAGAACGTACAATGTTGAGTTGGAGTGGTAAAAATAGACATCCTTATCTTGTTTCTTTTGGGGGGGAAACTTTCAGCCTTTCACCAGTAAGTAAGATGTTTGTTGTTCTGAATACCTTTTATTTCATTTTCTTGTTTACTCACCTTGGCTAGAACCTCTAGTACAATGTTGAGTTGGAGTGGTGAAAAGTAGACATCCTTATCTTGTGTCTCTTAGCGGGGAAACTTTCAGCGTTTCACCATTAAGTAGGATGTTAGGTATGGGTCTTTTGTATGCCCTTTATCAGGTTGAGAAAGTTCCCAACTATTCCTAATTTTGAGTATTTTTGTTATGAAAAAGTGTTGGATTTTGTCAGATGTCTTTTCTCTTGACTACTGAGATGATCATATGGGTTTTTTCATTTATTCTACTGAATGGTGTATTATATTTATTTATTTTCAGATGTTAAACCAACCTTGTATTCCTGGAATTTTTGTACCTAAATTCAGAAGGGATACTGGTCTGTAGTTTTCTTTCAATGTCTTTGTCTGGCTTTGGTATGGGGGTAATACTGACCTCATAAAATGAGTGGGGAAGTGTTCTCTTCTGTTTTGGAATAGATTTTGAAGGATTAGTATTAATTTTTAAATGTCTGGCAGAACTTACCAGGATGCCATCTGGACTTGAGCCTTTCTTTCTTTTTTTTTTTTTTCTTGATATGGAGTTTTGCTCTTGTTGCCCAGGCTGGAGTACAATGGCGCAATCTCGGCTCACTGCTTCTGCCTCCCAGGTTCAAGTGATTCTCCTGCCTCAGCTTCCCAGGTAGCTGGGATTACAGGCATGCACCCCTATGCATGGCTAATATTTTGTATTTTTTTTTAGTAGAGATGGGGTTTCACCATATTGGTCAGGCTAGTCTCAAACTCCTAACCTCAGAGGATCCACCTACCTTGGCCTCCCAAAGTGCTGGGATTATAGGCGTGAGCCACCACGCCTGGCCTGGGCCTGAGCTTTTCTTTGTGGGAAGTTTTTAAAATTATTAACTCAATCCTTTAACTTGTTAGGAGTCTGCTCAAATTTTCTTTCTTCTTGAGTCAAATTTGGTAGTTTATGTCATTTTAGGAAATTTTTGCATTTCATGTAAGTTAGCTAATTTTTTGGCATATAGTTGTTCATAGAATTCCTTTATAATTCTTTTTATTTCTATAAGCCTTTGTGATGATGTCTCTTCTTTTATTCTTGATTTTAGTAATTTTTTCCTAGTCTGTTAAAGGTTTATCAATTTTGTTTAACTTACCAATTTTTAAAATGGCTTCAACAATAATCATTTATTTGGCTTTCCTTTTAGGGTTGATTTTTTTATTCCAGGAGTCTCTGTGGTTGGTGGGTTTTCAATATGCTCCAGTCCCAGACTGCTAGAACAAGAGAGAATGATAGAATTGGCAGTGAAATATACAAACCACCCTCCTGCCCTCTGGGTTCACAATACGGTAAGCAAACTGCTTGTTTAAACTCGATGATCTGGGAATCTCTGCCACCCACAAAATTTGTGTTAAGTTCATTCGATTCACCTAAGAAACCTGGGCTTGAATAGAAGGGTACATGCCCACAAAGAGCTTCTAAGAAAGGTCAAAGAAATTTTGATGCATTAAGTATGAGTCAGAGACTTTGGGACCTGGAGATATTTTCTGGGTCACCAAATGGTATTCAGTTGAATACTGCTTTAGAATTAAAATATTTTATATTTTAGACAAGTTCTAAAAAGTTGGCTCTTTGTGTCTTATAAATGGTAAATCTATAAATCAGATTATTTTGTCTTAACCATCCTAAATAAAGGGAATTAAATTATTCTGTCATTTTTGGAGGGGAAACTATCTGATTACATAGTACTGCTTCTTCCCAGAGGTGAGCACAGCTAAATCCACGGTGCCATTGCCTCTCCGTTTCAGTGTCTGGAAAGCTCTTCACTTGGGATTCTGAGAGAGAATCCAATTTGACTGCTGTTAATAACCCTTACTTCACCACAGGGCTCAACACAATCCTAAAGAAGCTGCCTGTCATTACCGACTAGAACGCTGATAACAAAGAATGAGCTCAGAGCAGATCAGTTACTTGTTGTCTTAGTTTTTGACCTTTCTATCCTTTTCACTTTTTGCCTTTTCTATCATTTTCCTTTTCCTTTCACTTTCTCTTCTTTACAAGAGTGTCTTCTATATTTACCAACAACCTCTATCCCATCCCAGGCATTTTCTTACCTTCTTTACCAAAAACACATACCAGTACAAATATGGCTTCAAAAACAGCATTTTCCTGTTTCCTGGAAATCATTGAGAATCAACAAAGGAAAAAGAAAACAAAAACTCTATTTTCAGCAAAACTTGGAAACACACTCTAGTATATTTTTAAACGTTGCAGAGAATTTTGGGGTTTCTGTAGGAGCCACATGGAAATAAGTAGAGGAGAGAGGCCAAGAATAGCAAATTTCATAGAGCATCAACAAAAATACATGAGGGAGTGGGGTGGGAGTTACAGCTCTTGTCTGCGAAAGAGAGTATGGAAACACAGTTGAGTTTTGTGGCTGTAGAAGGCCCACCCAGACGCAGCAAGGTTCAGTTAGGAGAGAAAGCATGCAAAGAATCACACAGACAAACCATGTTTGTAGGAACTAATATGTCCTGTAGTAGCTGAAGAGAACTTCTGTGTTGTGAAAACCAGCTAGCTTAGGATGCTCTCTGGCCCGTCCCCCAATATGGGACCCTCTTGCAAACAGTCCAAAAAAAAAGCTCAGTTCATTTCAATCACACGAAAGAAATCAAAGAAGACATGGGTAAATAGAGAGATGTACTGTGTTCGTAGATTGGAAAACTCAACATAGTAAAGAAGTTAGTTCTCCTTAAATTGATTTATAGATTTAACCTAACACTAATCAGACTCTCAACAGGATTTTTTATAGATATGGACAAAGTGATTTTAAAATTTGTATGGAACAAAAAATAGCTAAAACGATTTTGAAAAAGAAGAATAAAGTGAGAAGAATCACATTAATCAAATAAGGCTAAGATAAAGCTACAGCATTCAAAACAGTATGGTATTGGTGAAAGGAGAGACACATCAAATAATGTAACAAAATAAAGAGCTCAGAAATAGATGGACATATATGGTCACTTAATTTTTGACAAAGGTGCTAGATTCAGTGGAAAAATTGAATGGCAAAAGGATAACCTTTTCAACAAATAGTTCAGGAACAATTTTGCATCTAGATGCAAACAACAAAAAACCTTCAACCTAAATGTAAACCTCATGCTTTATATTCAGAATTAACTCAAAATGGGTTGTAGATCTAAATGTAAAACATGGTACTATAAAAGTTCTGGAAGAAAACAGGAGATATTTGGAACTTGAGAGTAGGTAAAATTCTTAAGCACAATACCAAAAGCAAGATCCATCAAAGAAAAGATTGATGATAGGACATGGTCAAAATTAAAACTTTTTCTACAAAAGGCATTTAACACAATTTAAAACCAAGCTACAGACTGGGAGAAAATATTTACAAATCAGATATCTAACAAAGGGCTTGAATTTAGAATATATAAAGAAATCTCAAAAGTCAACAAAAAGAAAACAAGCAACAATGATTTTTTTAAATGGACAAAGGATTGAATAGACATTTCACTAAAAAAGGATATGAGGATGGCAAGTAAGCAATGAAAGGTATTCAAACATCATTAACCCTGAGGGAAATGTAAATTAAAACTATATGTGGTGGGATACCACTACAGATGTAGTCCAGTGTCTAAAATTAAAAATATTGACAATACCAAGTGCTGGCAAGGATGTGGAGCAACTGAAACTCTCATATATTGCTTATATTGCTAGTGGGAATGCAAAATAGTGCAGCCAATCTGGAAAGCGTTTTAGCAGTTTTGTATAAAGTTAAACATACACTTAACATATGATCCAGCATTACCACTTCTGAGGGTCTTAGAGAAGTGAAGGATGTGTTTATATAAAAGCATAGCATGAATATTTATAGCAGTTCTACTCATAATTATTTAAAACTTTTAGAAACAACCCAAATGTCCCTCAGCAGGTGAATGGATAACCTGTGATATATTCATACAAGGGACTATTAAAGAGATGAATTATTGATGCACACAACAATGTGGGCGAATCTCAGAGGCATTCTGTTGAATGCAAGGAGGCAGTCCCAAAAGGTTACATACTGTAAAATCCCATTTTTGTCATATTCTGGAAGACATAGATATAATGATGGGAAACAAATCAGTGGTTGACTGGGGTTGAGATGACTGTAAAAGTAGGATCGATAGCACAGGGGAATATTTTCAGGGGGTGATAGAACTAGTATATGTTTTGATTTTGATGGTTGTTACCCAGATCTATATGTGTGTTAAAATTAATAGAACCGTATACCAAAAGAAAAAGATATCTGTTAAGGAAATTTTTAAAATAATTTTTTAAAAATGTGCAGGAGCAACACAATATATTCTTGTGGTTTACACATCAAGTTATGTCTGTCCAGGATAACCCCCAGATGCCTGTGTAGGCATTTCCATTGTAAATGTGTCCTGTCACATTTTCACCCTGCAACCTTCTGAGTCTCTCTGTCAGTGTGGCCTCAGCTGCCTCATTCCTTTTTGGATTCTCTGTGGATTTTCCATTCATTACTGGCTCTAGGCTGCTCCTGGAGGTGCTGAAATATGCTGCTGGGGTGAGAGCAACGAGGTGTCCGCATGCCCCTTGCTCAGAGTTGAAATAAGCATAGCCATGCCAGCTCCTAGTGCCATGAACATCTCCCCATCCTCCCTGTTATCCTTAGCTTCTCAGGCAACTTGGCCTGGTCCCGGTCCACAGCTTCCTGCTTGATTTCATGCCTCATTGGCATTTCAGTGAAGGAACTTATTCCTACAGGCTGTGGAAAATCTCAAAATGATATTGCTTGAATGCACATCCTAATTCTAGTGCCTGCTCTACTCTACCCAGTGGGAGTTGCAGACAGCCTTTATGAAGTCAGATTTTTCTTGGAACTGTTTTCAGGTGGCTATTTTCCTCCTGAGGATTTGTCTTATTAAGCCATTATAGTGGACAATGGAGGCGCGTGAGTGTCTGGGTGGCAGCAGGCTGCACCGTTGAGACATGGAATGAAGTGCCATAAATGTCTTCCTTTATTTTATCTGCTTTGGCTCAAGCTCTTGGCAGAGTAAAGGGTTCTAGACAGCTATTGTGTGCTTAGCTCCAGTTGCTGTGGAAAGGTTGTTTATTTCACAAGTAGAAAATCTATACCAAAATTAGATACATTGCTGTGTAATTGAAAGTAATGTCCTTTTACTCACTTACATATTACAGTGTACAGTACTTTGAGTCTTGTGTTCATGTTACCCTCGCAGTTTTTATTAATCAACAAAAAGACACAGGTGGCTTTTAATTCTTCCCAGGTGCTACCAAATCAGAAGACAGACCTCCTGAAGATTATTTTGTGTCAAGGATAATACAGGCTTCTTGAGTATTATCTTCCCCTGGGGCACATTTTCTTGCCAACTTTAGAGTTGAAAATACTCTGGTTTCTAAAAACAAGAACCTAGAGGCTTTCTTTTTTGTCATTACTAAGCATGCCAGAGATGGCCATTGGAGAAAATTATTTCAGTCTCTTTCACTCTGATTCTTATAGATAAAGAGAGAACTGCACAGGCAAGCAAGAGAGGGAGGGAAAGAGGATATAGGAGATGAAATTCATTGTCATCTTTAGGCAGAGCCTCTTGTATCTTAAATTCTATTTTTGAGACTTAAAAGAATATTTTAAAGCACTTTGGTAGCCACTGTGGCAATTCCTAGATTTTAGTTATTCCTAACTGAATGTTCCCTTGCTGCTAATTTCTTTTGTCAAAAACGAAAACCCACTTATCACCATTCATGTAAAAATCTCCCACATATTTAAAATAGTTAAGTTCAGACATTTTCCCCGAGAGAAAGGGTATCCATTCATTTAACAGTTCTTTACCAAAAAAGACATGTTTTGTGAATTCAAATAATTTTCGTTTTCTTAGATATTCTCTAAATTTAACTCATCTTTAACTTGCAGAGCCCAAATGAAAGTCATGTCCAGAAGTACTTACTGCTCACCTGACATGCAAGGTGCCAAGCTGTGAATGCTAAGGGTTTGGTTCTCAAAAAGCATGTGATGTGTTATTACTTCTTAGGAGGGGATTCATTTAGTTGATTTATGCCAGGAACATGTAATGGGAGAAATCTACGCTCTTAATATAAGTTTCTTTATTCCTGGAATCTGTTTTTTAGTGACAGAGAAGCAGGAAGCTGGTATCGCCAACACTTTTTGTTTTGTGACAGCTGCAACGACCAAAATTCCTTCTTAGAGCCGGATACTAGCGAGTTCCCCCTACTGTGAGTCAGTCCATGTTCAGACCAACCCTGTGAGATGGGCAGTGCAGGTGCTGGCACCCGTTTTTCAGGAGTGGC
Source organism: Rhinopithecus bieti (assembly GCF_001698545.2). Taxonomy (NCBI): domain Eukaryota; kingdom Metazoa; phylum Chordata; class Mammalia; order Primates; family Cercopithecidae; genus Rhinopithecus; species Rhinopithecus bieti. Next base: position 459,108 of record NW_016803028.1, on the reverse strand, counting down.
AGCAGAGGCTCAGAATTTAAGGGACTTGCTGGATTTCATAGGGGCCATGATTAAAATTCAGTCTTTTGACTCCTAGATCAGTGGTTTTTTTCCAAACAAGGGGTTACCAACTCTGTCAGATCCAATGCCCCTTTCTAGAACTGTCCTGAAATGAAAATCATAGTTAATGTAATGTACCCATAGTTTTTTTTAATAACATAATTCTCTAACTATAATACAAAGGAGGAATAAACAAAAGTGATCCATAATCAAAGAATATGTATTTTAAAACACAAATGGTTAGGCAGATCTAACTTGAAGATAGAATGAAGTAATCAGATGCCATGCCTAAACATAGAATCACCATGAATACACTGTCTACAGATGCAGGTGATAAAGATGTGTTGTGTGGGTGACACATGTCACTAACTGGAATGTGATTTTCCAGAACATTGAACATGCTTGGTCAAGTTCTGAACACAACAAAGTGCAATCTACATTGTGGCTACTGAGTTTATTTGTAAAATGAGCTAGGGTCTAGTCTTAGATCATTATAAACCAGTTTTCACCTATAAGAATGTCTTTTGGGCCATTCACAAGTCATTGTGCAGGACAGTCTTGTGCATTGTAGATAATGGTGTGCTGGCAAACCAGCTATCTGAATTTATCTGAGTTGTATCATTTGCTGATTTCTGTGCTGTAAGTACTCCTACAATGGCTGATTTCAAACTACCAGTAGAAACTTTCTTACAAAATTCCTGTAGAATTGACCACCAGGTTAGTAGGAGCCAGCTCTGGGAAACCATGAATTTTGTAGGATCTCTAGCGTCTCTGGCCCTGCCCTCTAAATGCCAGTTGGATTCCCCAAATCATTGTGACAATAAAAAATGTCATCACAAGTTTCCCAAACACGTTCATCAGAAGCAATAGCATCCCCACTGAGAAAAACAGTACATGCAACTCTGATGGTATTACAGGCATAAGTGACCTCACCAAATAGTAGGTGCTTTATCTAGATAGGTCTATGTGATACTCCCTGGTACGAAGCCTCTGGCTGCCTGTTCTTGTTTCTCTAGGGAGAAGGGAACAGCACTGAACAGTATTGCAGGGCTGGTCTAAGCCTGTAGAGCTGGTCTGGCTTTGCCTTACTGAGGATCAAGAGGGAGCACCAGTACTTACACTTTTCAGCCTTGATGAACCCAGGGTAGACAGTCTAGTGACATTTGCCACATCCTGTTTCTCAGCTTTGGTTAGAACACAGAAACACAACTCAGATAAAGGAGACCCATGCTTCAGAGCCGTCCCCTGCCTTTGAGTCCATTGCCTCTTTCCTCAGTCCAGTTCCTCGCCTAAGAAGTTAACAAATGGTAAAATCACTGAAGCACATCTCCTTTTCTCAGTGTTGGAATGGCTGTTCATTATGGATTATGAAGGTGGATTAGCCTATGGCCTATAAAATGAGCAAGTGGAATTAATTCACAGGGCCTCGGGAAAATTGGGAGCAAGCTATAAAAATAGTCCTAAACACTGATAATACGGGAGATAGACCCAGTTTTATTAAAGTAGAACCTTTGGTTTAAGACCTATGCTACAAAAGACTAAAAGATCTTTTCTTTCCTGCCTTAGTGTACACTTGACTCAGAAGTGGCTGTGAGAGTGGGTGGAGAGTTCTTCTTTGACCCTCAGCCTGCGGATGCCTCTAGAAACCTCGTGTTGATTGCAGGAGGAGTTGGAATTAACCCTCTGCTTTCCATCCTGCGGCACGCAGCAGATCTCCTCAGAGAGCAGGCAAACAAAAGAAGTGGATATGAGATAGGAACAATACAACTATTCTACAGTGCAAAAAATACCAGCGAACTCCTGTTTAAGGTAAAGGAGATATAGCTTGTGTAAGCAAACTTGTGTAGTGGTATTAATTGTTCATGAAAGTTTTTTCTCTAGGTTCTGTTTTCTCTGCAGAGGTTCAAACAAAAGGCTTGGCAAGGTTTAATCATGCTCAAATGAGAACTAACCAACACATCTTACCCAAGACAAGTAAAACTGCTAATGTTGAGTGGGCCACCAGTTAAGTGACAGGAAAGGGTAGGTTTTGATGGGATGGAATCTGGAGGTTAGATGAACAGAAAAGTCACAAGGGTCCTGAGATTCCAGTCAAGAGACCTACAGTGTACTGGTGTATCACAGGGGTAGGTAAGACTTAGGCAGTTTGGACCCAGCTGGGTAAATGAAACCCCCGTCACTTGCATCTGTTTAAACTAAGTGCATTTGATGAAGAAAGCTTTCACTGGGGATTGCTTTGCAGCTGCAGGAATGAACAAAAGAACAGAAACAGTTAAAGACACAACTGTGGTCAGTGAAACTGCTGCTTAATTGCCAATGCTTGAGAAAAAGGAAAAAGAAAAAACTCCCGGAGAGTTGGTAATATGCTTGTTAGCATATTCAGATTTCAATTAAAGCCAAATAGCCCTCTGTAGTCTGAATGCTCTGGCCTGCTAGGCTGCAAACAATATCTCTCTAAGTAGAGAGCAAGAGCAGCAGACGTGTGCAGAATGGAGTCGAGGTTCAGCGTCAGTGGTTGTGCACATCTGTTTTGATTTTTAAAAATTGTAGTGTGACCAAATATGTTTGACATTCCAGAAAAATATCCTTGATTTAGTAAATGAATTTCCTGAGAAGATTGCATGCAGTTTGCATGTTACAAAACAGACTACACAAATCAGTGCAGAACTCAAGCCGTACATCACGGGTGAGTCCCCTAAAGATATTTTGACTATCTCCATGCAGTTATTTGATAGACACACCAGTTGGTTGAGCGTAGATGCTTTATTGTTGGAAGTTGCTGGCTGGGAATGTCACTATCTGGGGAATTGGGGTGATTCCTCATGGAAAAATAGATATTTAGTTGGATTTACTCATTATATACAGGTTTCCTATTGCCTATGTTAAAAGTGTACTTTTCACACTTTTTAAGGGGCCTTTGCATCATCACTGTAGTATACTTACAAATAATTTATATTCCAGATTTGGCTGAATTGATTCCATTTGCCATTAATGGTCATTTAAACAACTCATAATTTCCTCTGAAAGGATTTTTATAAAACAGTTACTTCCTTTGCTGAAGGCAGTTTGTATCTCCATCAAAGACCACCAGTAAGCTAGCTGGCCCTTTCTGCAGAGTGCGTTACGATGAGCGTCCCACTTTGCTTGCTTAGGTTTAGGAAGTCTGGAGATGCACTCTGCTTGGGTCTGGCCCCAGAGGCCAACAGGAGCTGTCCTATGAATGTCTTAAGAAGACTAGACTCACTGAGCTTGCAAATAAACACTGTAGCTGAATTGTGGTTAGTCCTTCCTCATTTGCTGATACAACCATGTCTGGCTTAATTTGGTGTTTATTCTGGTTTTTGGTAGAAGGAAGAATAACGGAGAAGGAGATAAGAGATCATATTTCAAAAGAGACTTTGTTCTATATTTGTGGCCCACCTCCAATGACAGACTTTTTCTCCAAGCAACTGGAAAACCACCATGTATCCAAAGAACACATTTGCTTTGAGAAGTGGTGGTAGGAGGCAGACACAGAAAAGATAAAGAGGTGAGATCTATTCAGGAGATCTCCTGTCCTTTGTGGCATGATTAATTTTTTTTTTATCTCTACTTGAGTTGTCTTATTTTTTAAGGCTGTAAACGTATTGACCAGCTGGATAAAGGCCAGCTGGCAGACTTAAATGATAAACTTTTTGCAAAGACCTCAGTGATCAAACTGTTTTTTACTACACTGATTTTCTTTTATTAACAACGATTTAATTGTCTCATGATGTACCATGATTGGTCAATATAGATTTTTCTTTTGTCTTTAGACAAAAAAATATATATATATACTTATGTTTAATCATAGGAACATGTGATTTTGAGTGTAAAATGTGGGCTAGCTTTAAACTGTTTGACAACCATCTATATATCTTATGTTTAATAAAATTATAATTTAAGTACAATCTTATTTTACTTTGAAAATTCTTTTTAATGCCTTTGTTTACTGTACTATGGCTTACAGTCTTATTTGGTACATCAAAGTTAAGTTTGGACATGGAAAATTGTTAGGAAAACTGCTTTAGGGAGTTAAATATCCAGCATATTTGCTTTTTTGTTAATGAATATAGTAAGTGTGTATCCTAATTGTTAGTTTCTTCTTAAATGAAACCCTTTCTGTGTCTTGGCTGTCTGCCTTAATGCTGTAGGAGGCAGCTTCTTGCTTGGGACAAAGGCATTGGTGGTTGAATCCATGTTGGTGGTTGTTCCATGTTGAATCTGCCTTCAGTACCTGGGCTGGCTGTCTATGGAAATGTACTTAGCATTGATTAGGGGGTAGAGGGCTGTTTCTAAATCCTGCTTTTTTACTTTTATTTCACTCATTTGCCAGAGTTGTTCTTGGCACCAGCAGCTCCTTAACATATAGTTGTTGAAATGACTGAAAGAAAGCAACTGATGTTTTAACTCCTTGCTAAGTCTGAGATTGGGAGGCAGTCCCCTAGAGTGGATACAGAGAATGGTGGAGCCTCATCCCAAAGCTGCTCTGATGAAACTGCTAGAAAGCAGATTGTAGTTCTTTGTTTAGATTTTTAAAAATCCAAAAGAAGTCCTGACTGAGGCCAGGCCATTCCTTTTATGACAAGTAGTCCTGGGCCCACAGTTGCCTGCATAGAGATCACAGGAGGGTGAAGGGAGCCTGGGAAGAAGGACAGATGAGTGCTGGAGACCTAGGAGCTCCAGTTGAGATTCTGTTCTGGAGCTGATGAGAGAAGACAGGTTACCCTTTCTTATCTTTGTTATTGCAGGCCTCCCAGGGACTTCTGGGCTTGAACTCACATGATTCATGGGACCTGAAGATGACTCTAGCTTCTGCCCAGTTTTGAGTTTTGTCAAGTTTTAAGCAGAGATCATTTGTCAACCATTTTGATCCCAGATTTGAATTTGGGGAGGGAGGAGCCTTTGACCTGATGGGAATATCATAATCCATTCAAGGAAATGGTCATCAGTACCTCAGAGGTGAAGGAAATATGTGAAGCTCTGGGCCACTACAAGGAGCCCTGACTTATCAGTTGGCCCCAAAGTGCCCAGGCTGAGGACATAGAAGCATGATGAGATGCGAGGATGTGGGATTATCAAGGGGCACTTCTAACAACTGGTGAAGGCAGTCGGCGGGGGAGGACACCTAAAGGTATGGGGAAAGTACGTAACCCAGGCCTCTTTGCATCAGAGTAGAGGTGCAAGGTGAGCATCTCCAGTGCAGCATGGAATGGGAGGATTGGGAGGTGTTGCCTGCTGCCTCTGTTTGACCAGCACCACGCTGGCTGTGTGCCTGCTATTGTCAGAGAGCAAGGGTCACCTGTCCTGGAGATCCCAGCTCTGCCTGCCACCCTGTTGCTGACTCAGTATTGGCAGAATTGCTGAGATGAGCCTTTGCCTGGAGTGTTCATCCTTTCAGTGCTGTCATTTTGGTGCTAAGCACTGAACAGCATTTTCTGGTCTGGCGGAGAATGTGTCCTCTTGCTCTTGCCTGCCAGGCCTGTCCTGATCTTTTTGGTACTTAAATTGAGCTAACTTCAGCCAGAGTGACTTGGAATTCATAGTGCAGTGGCTCAGAGTATAGGCTCGAAAGCCCTTGAGCCAGATTGCCTAGGTTCAGATCTCACCTATACTACTTACTAGGTAGATGACCTTGAGCAAGTCACTTAACTGCTGTATGCCTCATTTAAAATTACACACTTAAAACTACATGTAAAAGGGAGATGGTACTGCTACCTACCTACTACCTGATAGGGCTGTTATGGGGATTGAAGGTGATCGTACATGTAAAGTGCTTAGCAAAACACTGCATGAGTGTATTGTCATTATTAATTTGCTATTCCTTGTCCTATTCAGAAAGGATTTCAAGAGGCTAGATGCCTTAGATGTGGTCTAACTTGAAACCTTCATGTGGGTGTGCGTCTGTCTTGTTTATTGCTGTGCCAGGCACAAAATAGGTACTTCATCAATATTTGTTTCATGGGTGAAAGGGCCTGCTCAGAGTTGATGAGCTGGATTAAAGTGACTTCTTAAGGATCCTCTGGCTCCATGAGTTTGAAAAAATGTTTCTTCTTTTGACGTGAGACCCTTTCACAGCCTACTCAAGAGACTAGGTTAATCTGATATTTGTATCTTTCTCAAATTTTATTTATAGTTTTTCAAACATATGACAAAGTAGAGGTAGTAAAATGACTTCTCGTGCATCCATCACCTGGCTTCCATGACTAGCAGCATTCTGTTTTTGTCAGCGCTCAGCTTCTTTGTGGGGGTGTTCTGAAGCTGGTGTATTTTCAAGCAAAGCCTAGAAATTATATCATGTCACCTGTAAATTCTTCAGTATATATTTCTAACAGATACATCACCTCAGCACAACCACAATGCTATCATCATACCTAACACAAGTGACAATGATTCCTTAATACCCTCGAAGACCCTTCTGGGTTGTTTCCTCATGGCCTTAAAAGTCCGAATATTGCATTAGGTTAATGTCTTTTACGTTTATTTTAATTAATGGCACACTCCTTACACTCCTACACTTATACATGGACACTTTTTTCCCCCATGATTCATTTGTTAAAGAAACTGCCTTATTTGTTCTCTAGGCTTTCCCACATTTTGAACCTGGCCTGCTGTATCCTCAGGGTGTTGCTTGAGCCTCTCTCCTCTGTATTTCATGTAAACTGATAATTATATCTAGAACTTGTTTATATTCAGATTCAAGATTTTTTTTGCAAGCCTACATTATAAAGTGGTGTGCTTCCTGTGGCATCACACGAGGCATATAATGTCTGTCCCACTGTTAATGCTGTTAAGATGGATCAGTGGTTTCAGCATTTGTCAGCCTGAATCATCCAATATAATGGTCTTCATCAAACTTTCACCTAATTGTTTTAGCAGCCATTGATCATTGCCAATAGCTATTTTTTCATTAAGGGTTAATTATCCATTTCTCTTATTCTTCCTGCATATATTGTCTGTGATTGCTCCATATAGAACTTTCCCTCATCAGCTTTGATTCCCCTGAAATGAGTCTGTAAAGAAAAGGCAGGATTGATGCTTGATTTATTTCCTTTTATTTAGCAGTTAGCATACTATGTGTTGGTGCCTTAGCAACCTTTAGACGACCAGTGAGATTATTTAAAGTATCATTATGAACTCATGGCTTTTTATACATTTGATTGTTTTCGTCCATTACAGTCAATTTGTTGATGTTCAGCTTGTTTTAGGTCGTCCCTATTGTGTCAGTGGTTCACATTCAATCGTGGTTGATGAGGTTTGGGGCTCTTAACATGTGCAAAAAGTTCTCTAATAAACAGGTAGGAGGAAAAGGAGATGAGTGTGGTGTTAAGAAGCCTCATGAAGAAAGTGTTTCATAGAGGATGGATTGGCTAGCTGTGTCATGCTGCTGATAGGACAGGAAAGATGAGGTCTGATGAGTGATCATTGAGTGGCCATTGATTTGGCAACTGGATGGTCATTGGTGATCTTGATAAGATGGATGGTGGGAGTGAAAACAGTGAAATAGGTTTAGGAGCAATTCAGAGGAAATCAATTATAATGAATATAGATAAATTTTTAAAGAGAAGAAAAAGATGGAATGGTAGCTGGAAAGGGAAGTGGGGTCAAGAGAACATTTATTGTACTCATTGGGTTGTTTTCCTTTTTAAACTTTTTGTTTTGAAGTAATTTTAGATTTACAGAAGAGTTGCAAAGACAGGGTTCCTCTGTATCCTTCTTCCAGCTTCCCCAAATGCTTAACGCAGCTGTGGTATATTTATCAAAACTAGGAAATGAACAGTACAGCTAAGTTGGTACGGTACTATTAACTAAAGCACAGTTTTTGTTTTTTTGTTTTTTTTTCAAGATGAGTGAACAGCCTGATTATATGAAAAACCATGACAGAATCGTTCAGTGGGACTCAGTTAGGGAAGTGACACCTTTTTCTAGAGGATGATGTATTAACTGTCATTTATTGAGCATCTGCTCTGTGCAGTCTGAGCTAGACTTGAAGATAGGAAAGTATAGACAAAGGTTATCTTAAGGAGCAAGTTAAATTAACATTTGGGAAACCACTTTTTTTTTTTTTTTAGGTGGAGTCTAAGAGTGATGGGAAGGTGTCTTCTGGAAATAACTGAGTTACACATTGAAAACATTTCTACAAAATTGAAAGTGGAAATGCTCTGGGGGAAATTTTTTTTGCATCTATCACTGTTTGAAAGAGAAACTATAGCAAATGGATGACTGGGTGAGTCACTGGAATGATGGATCCTAGGGGCCCAGGGGTAGGGGAGTGGGAAAGGCTGCACCCATGCTCTGGGGGGTAGGAGGATTGTTATACTGGACTCACAGCACAGACACATGCGTGCTTGCAGTGCTTGTCAAATGATCCAAGGGCGTGTCTCTCCTATTTTTTTTTTCTGTCTGAATGGAAAACAGCAATTTCCTCCATTCCTGGTTATTGCAGATGATCTGATAATTTAACCTGAGAGCTGTTATTTCATTTTATTTTAAAACTCAAAAGAAGTATACTGTTCTCATCTTAAACAGCAAGATGTCTGGCCTTTAATATTATTCTTTCTTAACATACAATAAGCTAGCAGTGTGGTGATGACATGTAGATACCTCCTAATGTGCCATAAAATTAAGGCATGCATTTTAAAATGTTTTGTGCCCAGGAATCCAAACTTTTATAGTTGTTGAGCAGCCATCTTCATCTGGTCTGTTCTGAATTGTTAAAACCTGCATGAGCTGATCAGCCTAACCTGGCCCCTTCCAGCTCATCCCCATGTCCTATTTTGCTATATTTGAGCTTAACAAGATTTTGTCTCTTCCTTTTTAAAAATTACCTAATAAATATGACCAAAAATTGTTAAATAATTTTTTATTAATTACCTAATAAATGTGACCACAAATATTAAATAAAACTATACAGATTAAAATGCTGAAGTTCTCTTCTCCCCTGTCCTATTCTCTCACCTAGAAGGAACCCCTGTATAAAAAACTTGCTGGGTATCCTTTTAGAGATTTTATGGTATATTAACCTTGTATACATATACAACTATGTGTGCATATACAACTATGTATCTCATTCTTTTAACACACTTCAAATTTTTGGTATATCCCATAATATACTTAACCATATCTCCATGATGGACATTTAAATTGTTTGGAGTTTTTGGCCATTACAAGCAATATTGCAGTAAACCTGTTTGTATAATTTTTATGCACATACTCCTGTAGAATTACTAGAAGTGCCATTTCTGAATAAACAATTGACTAGTATTGCCAAGTTACCTTATAAATGCCTAATCCGTTTATATTCTAACAGGGTATGAAAGTGCCCATTTCTGGCCAACATTAGATACCCTCAGTCTCATACTTAAGTACTTTTTCCCCTAATCAGTTAGATGAAAAGTGATTTTTTAAACAATTTTCTGATTGCTCCATAGCATTTTTTTTTCCCTAAGATATTTTAGCCATCCTTATTTCTTCTTTTCAGAATGGTATATTTCTGTTGTATATCCATTTTGATATCTTACTGATTTATAACGCTTTATAAAAACAGAATGAGTGCTAATCCTTTGTTATGTGTATTACAAATATATATATTTTTTCCAGTCTGTTACCAGTTCCTGAATTCTGTTTGATGTAACTTACAACAGACTTTTAAAGTTATATATCATCATATATGTTGGTCTTCTCCTTCAGCTTTTATGGATATATTTTCTTCTGATACTTCTATAGAGTAAAACTCCAATTAGGCCTGTCTTAGAAACTATAGGAGCCCAGAGAAAAGAAACAAAAAATGAGGCAGATTGGTTGACTGTGTGGGGTGGTGGGAGGAACATGGCACCAGGCTTCAAGAGACCTAAATCATGCCCATTCTACAACTTGTTTCCTGTGTGACTCATTCCACCTCTCTCTGAAACCTGCTTTCCTTATCTGTCGCTGTCGGTAGGCCTATGCAATTTAAAATTTCTTTCTGTAATTTCATGATAGAAAAATGGGCCTTAGAGATCAAGGTTGACTATACCGAGAGATTGTCTAAGGAGTATCTTAACTGTCTTCAAATATTTTATTGATTCTTGGAATGACTATTGTTTGTATCTCTGGGGTTGACAGAATAAGAAGACATTGTCTTGTACTGAAGCAAGGGAAAAGTTTGGTTTGATACAGAGGACTTTTGGACTATACTGCTGATTAAATTCTGGAGTCAGGGCTCAAGAGAAATAGTGGAATTACCATTAGTAAGAAATAAAACTGACATTTGCCCATTGGGGCTTAAGGTGTACTTGACTGAGACAGGGACTGGATTGATAGTTCCCCGGGTTCACAAAAAGGAAGTGTTTTAGACAGTTATTAGGCATTTTGTGGATCGAGAAACTGGTAAGTTTGCTAGTTGTTCTTGTGATTCTCTTGTTTTTTTTCACTGAACAATCAACAAGATAGGAGGTACCCAGGACTGAAGGTTCATGAAATCAGAGGTCCATTATAGGAAGCATTTTAATGCTCACCCTAATAAGTGAAATGTATTTCTTACTGTCTTTAAGCCTTTATATTATTTAGAGGCCACAGAAAAATCCAAATCCAAATCCAAATTGAACTTAATGACTAGTGAGCAACACATTTAAATACACAAGTGTAAGTTTTACTGCCAGTCAGCAACATGGGATCATGTTTTAAAACTGTCTCTGGATGAATGAGTATCTTTACTCTTTCAAGACCCAGTCCTTGCAGTTGACAACCAGGGTGGTTCTCCACCAATTCCTCGCTCAGGGCTTTGCTGGAATTGCCAGCATTACCATTAGAAATCATTTGGGGCTGGGCGCGGGGGCTCACGCCTGTAATCTCAGCACTTTGGGAGGCTGTGGTGGGCAGATCACCTGAAGTTGGGAGTTTGAGACCAGCCTGACCAACATAAAGAAACCTTGTCTTTACTAATAATACAAAAATTAGCCGGGTGTGGTGGCGCATGCCTGTAATCCCAGCTATGTGGGAGGCTGAGGCAGGAGAATCGCTTGAACCTGGGAGGTGGAGGTTGCAGTGAGCTGAGATCATGCCATTGCACTCCAGCCTGGGCAACAAGAGCGAAAATCAGTGTCGGAAAAAAAAAAAAAAAAAAAAAATTTGGGGCAGAATTCCTACTCTGCTCATCAGACCCAAAACAGATGGTTCCCTTTGTACTCCCACGTGCATACCGTGGCACCTCCCCAACAGCTGCTGCTTTCCGTTGCCACACAACTCCCTTCCTCTCTCCCAAAAAGACGTAGTTCTTTGGGTCTTTTTAAAAATTATTATTATGTATTTTTTCGAGATGGGGTCTTGTTCTGTCACCCAGGCTGGAGTGCAGTGGCATGATCTCGGCTCACTGCAACTTCCACCTCCCGGGTTCAAGTGATTCTCCTGCCTCAGTGTCCCAAGTGGCTGGGATTACAGGCACGTGCCACCACACCTAATCTTTGTATTCTTAGTAGAGACGGGGTTTCACCATGTTGGCCAGGCTGGTCTTGAACTCTTGACCTTGTGATCCTCCTACCTCGGCCTCCCAAAGTGCTGGGATTACAGGCGTGAGCCCCTGCGCCTGGTCTCTTTGGGTCTTAAGAAAGGTATAAAAACTTCACTTTTAGTGACTTTGTCTGATGTTGAATGTGTCAAACTGAAAACTAATCCATGCAAGAGGTTCTGGAAAAGTTCCAGGCAATATCACTGGAGTATTTATTACTTTGAGGAAATGCCTTTGATAAGGACATGGTTGGTAGCTTCCATACCTCCCTCATTACCCAATCATTTGCAAAATCCAGTCAGTTTTGCTTCTGAGTAACTCTGAAATCTGTCCCCTTCTTTGCTAAGATGCAAGCCAGCAGCCTCCACCTGGACTAAAGTGCTGGCCTCTGCACCATCTTTGGGACCCCTGCATTTTCCTCATTCAGCAGCCAGAAAGATGTTTTTTAAAAATGCAAATTTGATGTCATTTCCCTGCTTAAAACTGATCAGTGGCCTCCTATTAACCCTTATAACAAGGACCAGAATTCTTACCATGGTTCACGAGGCCCTTCTGCATTGCCGTCTTCTCAGCACCTAGCACAGCTGTGTAGGAGTTTTAAAATGTGTATCTGTGTAACAAATCATGTGATCCCCTCATGCCCACATAAATGCACAGGTCTCTCCTGTAGCCTGGCTTCCTCTGCTGGAGGGACATGCTGCTGTTTTGCAAGGGCTGGGGAAGCAAGCACCAGCCAGGTTCAGAGAGCCAGTTGTCTGCAGCCAGGGTTCGTTTTCTTAGTCTGGCCACTGAAACGATTGTTATCAACAGGAACCTGTGGTGAACATCACTTTGCTTCCTTCTCTGGCAGCAGCTACCTCAGAAACCCAGCCAAAGGCTCGTTGGGTCTTTTCCTTAGATCTCATGTCCACACACTTCCCTGTTCAAAACTCTAGGAGCCAGGTACAGGAAACCCAGCCTCTCCTGGGAAGCTGCATCAGTGGCTTTGGCGGGTCATAGTGCAGGCAGAGCACTAATCACCAGGGGCCCACCCTGCAGTACTCACGCAGTTGGCCTCTAGCACTTCCCGGCAGGGCTCTTGGAAACAAGACCTGTGGCAACAACTGGGAGTCAATGCCGAGCTTCTGGCCACACACACCAGTCATCCTCACCCTTCCCCCATCTTGCCAGTCCTTTCAGGACTGGATCTTCAGTCTTAGGCTGCTGTGAACCCTAGCAGGACAGAGGCCAGACTGTGTGCTCCCTGCAGCACAGTGCCCCTGTGCCAGCTAGGAGCTCAGCTACAGTGGGTTGCATGAGTCGTGAGTTTTGGGTCAACATATTCCTACTAATAAGCACTGTCTACACCTGAGAGCTATTCCTGAAAGATTTTGTGGTTTAGAGAGGGCCATGATGAGTAGGTTTAGAGTACTGATAAAACGTGCTTCATAAGAAAGAAATGAGAACGCCTCCTGCTCATGTTTTTGGAAGCCGCTCCCATCAAGCATCAGCAGCTCTAGTGAAGCATGGTCAACCTGGGGTCTGAAAATTCAGACAGGTATTTGATGAATGTTTACCTTTTTGTTACTTATAAACCACTGATAAATAATTTAAGACTTCACAAGTATTATTACAGTATTTCTCTTAAGATGGGATATACTGTGCTTCAGTAGCCAATAAATGTGAAAATCTCAGTGGCTCACCTTAGCAAAGGTTTATTGAATGGCCATGTCAAGATCCAATTTTTTTTTGAGACAGGGTCTTGTTCTCTTGTCCAGGCTGGAGTGCAGTGGTGTGACCACAGCTCACTGCAGCCTCGACCTCCTGGGCTCAAGCAATTATCTCACTTTAGCCTCCCAAGTAGCTGGTACGTGTGCCACCACACCCAGCTGATTGATTTTTTTTTTTTTTTTTTTTTTTTTTTGAAGATGGGCCAAGTTTTTGCTATGCTTGCCAGGCTGGGTCTTGAACCTCCTGCAAGTCAGAGCAATCTTTCTGTCTTGCGCCTCCAAAGTGCTGGCGACTATAGGCGTGAGCACCAACCACCCAGCCCTCGATGGTCCATCTTGAACTGGTGGCCGAGGGCGTCGCGAGATAACGGACTGGGTAGTCCCTGCAAGCCTTTTGTCAGAACCTGCCTTCCTGTCTCATTGCCAGAACCAGTCTCGTGGGGCCCCAAACCGGCCAAGAGGAGCTGGGGGCGAGTGGAGGATCATACTTCGTGGATATGGAGGTGCAGCGACTAACAGTATCTGACACATTTCGAGTACCTATCTCGCCATTGTGATGCAACTTGCTGCCCACAGAGGTGCTTACCCGTGGACAAGCCACTTCTATTCACATCTTATTTAATCCTCACAGAAATCCAAAGAGTGAGCGCACCATTTCACCCCATTTCACACTACGGAGGGAGATTGAATGCTCAGCAGCTGCTGCAAGAAACGCAGGTTACACATGGGTGCACTGGGGTCTAGTTAAACATCCCACCAGCTCTGGTCTGATTGCAAAGGGCACCCAAGCTGCGGGGCTTTTCCACTCCACCAGCCAAAACAGCTGTTACTACTTCATTAACATAGGTTTCCTCAGCGCTTTCCGTATGTCAGTATTTTGCACCTTGTGCGCCTGTATGCCACTTGAGGAGCCCAATGCCACCTGCCTTGCTTTAGCAGAATTTTGATAAGAATTCTTCCTCCCATTTGTTGCCCCTGGGCCAGTGGTGCTAAACTTCACCCACTACGCCCACTCCTGAGCCTCTGCAGCGTGAAATGGTTGAAACGCTCTCCCAGTGAAAGAATCTGGATTCAGGTCAGCCATAGGCATTGCCAGGAATGCCTTCATTTCAATCACCTGATAACCCACCTGATTCAGTGGCGTTTGCCAGGGACTCCCTTTGGCAAACCCACTGTGGACAGCTGCAGCCTCACAGACTTAACTGCCAAGTGCACAAGCTTCCTCATGGGGCCAAAACACTGTATGTCTTGTGGCCCTTTTACTGTCCCTGGGACCGGTGGGCTCAGTGCAAATGATGGCCTTTTACCCGTACTTGTGTAATCACAGGAGGACTAACACTTTCTTCAGGAATGCCTCCACTTGAAATGTACATGCAGATGGTTGATTGATAATGGATTTTAGCGGCCTTGATTATTTGACCACTTGCTAGAAAGCATTTTATTTCACAAGGAACAAGTTGTGTTTCAGCTTACAGAGACCCTGTGGCCAGTGGTACTCAACCTTGGCTGCACCTTAGAATCCTCCGGGAGCTTCTAAAAATCCTGATGCCCACGCCACTCCCCAGACCGACCATTCATTCACAAGCTCTGCGGGCGGACCCCGGGCATCAGGATTTCGTAGAGCTTCCTCCGTGATTTCAAGCTGCTGCTAACTTAACGCCCTCCACTGTAGACTGATTTTTGCCAGAATCAGCAGGGTGTAGAGAAGCAAGGGAGAAAAAACAAGAACTTTAGGAATTGTTAGCCTGACACTAGAGCCAAACTCTCCTGAGGAATTCAAATTAGTCATTGTCACCTTTGTTTCCCCATAGCAAATACAGCCAACATAAATGTCAATTAATTAATTGAAAAATGTACCCAAAGCTGAGCAATGTAAGGCCCTCCAGCCTGGAACCATGTGCTTTTCAAAGTTGAGAGTGGTGTTTTTGTCTTGGCTTGTTGCTGACTAGCATATATTTTTAAAATCATGATGCTTTAAGATACGTGCCAAGAGATAATGTTTTTATTAAATCAAAATGCTGTATAGATATTGACTTAGTTGTGGAAAATGTCATTAAAACATAGTTGTCTTCTCTTTGAACAGGGCCTTCAACCTTTTTAAGCTCTGAGGGTTAGGTGGGGGAGTTTGTCAAGAAAAAACTATGATGTGGCTGTACAAAGGTTTTAAATTGTGCTCTATGAAAATATATTACAAATGTGTGGTTTTTTGGTTTTTGTTTTTTTTCCCTGAGATGGAGTCTTGCTCTGCGCCCAGACGAGTGCAGTGGTGCAACCTTGGCTTACTGCAACCTCTGCCTCCCAGGTTCAAGCAATTCTCCTGCCTCAGCCTCCCGAGTAGCTGGGATTTCAGGCATGCGCCACCACACCCAGCTAATTTTTGTATTTTTAGTAGAGACAGGGTTTCACCACGTTGGCCAGGCTGGTCTGGAACTCCTGACCTCAGGTGATCTGCCCGCCTTGGCCTCCCAAAGTGCTGGGATTATAGGCATGAGCCACCACGCCCGGCCTACAAATGTGTTTTATTTTAATAAACTTGCAAAGGGAGAAGTCTTGCCGCATTAAATAATTTACTTAAAAGCTTGGAAATAATGTTATACATTGATGTGAGGTTTTTTGCTTCTTTTAAAAAGGTATTTGTTGCCACCATCCCAGAAATGGGAGGTGGCTGTACCCCTTACTTACCTGATGGCATCTGAGTTCCACTTGCCATCTCTTTCTACAAATGACGAGAAAGCACAGCAAGCCTAGCTGGCTCTGCAGCTTTCCATGGGAACTTTGTCTTCCTCCGCCATGTCATCATGCTGTCAGGAGTTAGAAACTTACAAAGAGTGAATGGGGGGTGTGGGCTGAAGTCCTTTGGACATTAGGCCAGGATTTTTCATAGTGACGCGATAAACACTCATCCTCACCGTGCACTAACTCATAGATGATTTATTGCCGTAAGTAACTAAACAAGAGAAGAGACAGGCTGTGGTTTTGGTCAAGACAATCGGCATTCTCTCTCCAGGGTTCGCCAGTTGCATCTACGTAAAGCCTTAATACTTTCTGGACGATATAAACACATGATAGTCACAGCATACATGGGTAACAACTTGACCAATGTTACACTGATTAAAATAGCACATAACAAGGGTGCCAGCCAGTCCCGACGCCCTGAAATGACAGAAGTAATGTGTGTGCCTATGATGTGCTGAGTACAAAACCTTTAAAAACAACTTTTTGGCATTAATACTAACACAGAATACTTCCTTGAACATTCTGCAAGAGTAGGTGCAGACACAGAATTACTTCTTCATTTCCAGATTACCAGTATCTATAGGACTATTTAGAGAAAAGCTGGGAGGCAGAGTACCTCCCCTCCCCGATGTCATTTTATTTGCCAAAGCAGAAGAGTCTAAGGGGTTTAGGTGGAGGAGGGCAGCTGACAGGGCTCCTGGAGGAGTTAAGTCACCAAGTCGCTGCAGCGGATGGACATTGCCCCACAAGGTGTGGGATGAACAGCAGCCTTGGTTTGTGGCCCAGGGTGTCCGTGGATTTGACCCGAATGCTCCCTGGAGGCCCTGTGGTGGGACAGGCACTGGATGGTCCAGACCCTCTGGCTGGAGGAGTGGTCGAGCCAGGACTGGGCCTCCAGTCATGAGGGCTAGAAGAAATAACCTGACCTCTTGCATTCTAACACTGGGTCATTAATGACACCTTTCCAGTGGATGTGCAAAAACCAACACTGTCAGGAACTTGGCCCTGGGAGGGCTCAGGTGAGCTCACAAGGAGAGGTCAAGCCAAGCCAAAGGGTAGCTAACACACAACACCAGGGAAACCAGCCCCCAAACCAGCTGTTGGTAAGATGCCTTGGGTTTGGCAACTCACCTAGTTTTAACACAAATTGCTCGAGACTCAGTTTTCTTGAACCATACCAAGCTCTCTGATTTCCTCAGCATCCCCATTCCTGGCATCCTCTCCAGGATTGGAGTGCCCAGTGCAAATCCCCACTGGGGCCCTGCTGTGGCTGGCAGGACCATTCTGCACAGCCTCGCCCTCCACACCCACCCCACACAGCTGGCCACCAGGGGACAGCTGTTCTCCCTTGTCCTCTTGGACAGGGCCCTTCATCTCCTCGGAGACTCCACCCTCCTGCTGCTGTCCTGAAACACAGTTTCCCATGTCTCCAGCTTTGGAAGACTGGTCTTCTAAATTCTTCTCATTTTCTTCTGCTTGTCGTTTGTCTCTGGCACTGAGTTTACCTTTCGATTTCCTCATCTGCCTGTTGTGCATTTCTTCTCTGGAGAATCGCCACTGAAACTAGAAATCAGAGCGAATGGGGATAAATAACAAGCCTCTGGGAACCCAGAGCTTCACCCGAAGCCTTGTTTGCATTCATACCCACACCATGTCTGAGTGAGACATAAAATTCCCAGCATCCTCCAGCCAAGCAGTACAGGCACCAAACTTGAATCGCACCCAATCACATCACACCCACCCCCAGAGCCTCCACCATGCCTTCCAGGATGTGTACTTTAGATGTAGATTTCAGGTTCTATGGGGGCAGAGGAGTATTTCTTTTGACTGGCTCTATACCAAAGGCCCACATAGGAAAGGGCTCCTGAAGTCCTATCATTTGGAGGGCCAGGATGGAGAGGAGATGTGAGGTCTGCCCCCAATGAGAACCAGAGCTGCAGCCACTCATTTCCATTCTGAGCAGGCTGAGGATTACCAGCCATGGGGCTGGCATTCTCTCGCTAGGTCACCTGAGTAAGGCAGGGCCCAGAACATGGGGCGGACACTGTGCTGTACAGCTCAGATCCCCCTACAGGACTGGCGGGCCCACTCCCCAGCTAGCCCGATAGCCCTTCGCTGACCACCACCTCACAGAAGGTCACACCAGGGCAACCTACAACCAGTGACTGCCCCAGGTGGGATACAACAACTCATTTCCTGATCCCAATTTGGGACAACGCAAACGCCATCCCAGCTCCAAGCCAACCTGGGGGAATGTGACTGCATCACAGCCCAAATTCTCCCTCTGCCCGCTCCTGTACCGACAAGTGTTCCTAAAGTAACTCCCTCTAAAACTTCTTTCCCCAAATCTCAGAGGCCGCTTCCCAGGGGGCCCAGCCTGCAACCAAGCATTTCCCGGTGTGACAGGGAGGTCAGAGGCTCGGAGTCCCAAGGTCACACAGCCAGTAATAGAGTTGGGCAACAACCAGGGTCTCACCAAATCTCTGGAGCAAGACCACCCGAGAGAAAGCCCCAGCTCCGCCACGGACTGGCCAGGTTTCTCAATCTGAATTTCTCATCTCGGTGGCCTGGAGTGCACACAAGGTTTTCGTTTTCACTTCCCACCATGGCCACTGCCGTGTGCTTCAGCTGCATCGTGTTGGTTTCACCAAATAGGCACTTAAATCTTAGATATTATATAATTCAAAGAAAAAGGGAGCTCTCTGTTCCTATGATTTCTTGCTGGGCTCGAGAAGGGAGCCCAGGAATGCAGTTGCACCATCAGTGGGAAATGATTTCTTAAGGCTTTACCATGTTGTAAATCATTCTGAGCGCTTTGCTAGGAAAACCAAAATGTGCTATGTAAATGTTTAAAATCTGCCATTTTGTAGTTTTCCACAGTAGAGATCTATTTCCTCAGATAAAACATTTGCCTAAATACAGAATTCTGAGATTTAATACATTTTAGGATTCTTGGATTTAGCACCTTTTAGATAAGAATGGTAATGGAATGTTCCATTAAAATAGAGGAACATGAGTGAAATACATGTTGAGGTTAGGATTTAACATTTATCTGGTCCTTTCCCACACCCCATACCCCCCAAAATCCCCAAATGAGTTCCCTTACAATGTTGGATGGGTTTCTCCTTTGACCTCTTTTGAAATGTCTCATACTATAGCTGCAGACTTCCCCTAGCAGATGGGTGGAGCTTCTTCCACCCAAACTGTGAGGATCCCAATAATGGAATTGCTCTGTAGGGTAAGCAGTGTCTCAGACCCACCTCCTCCTTCATCCATGCCTGCCGGGCAGGCATCTCAAGGCTCCAAACCCACCAGAGGAGGCCACCGATTTTAGCCCTCAGCATGACCGTGGCTACCTCCACCAAGCCTCCATAGTTTCCAGGCACCGTGTTATGGTTCATAACTGCTGCCCTGTGCTAGGCAGCTGCTGTTGTTATTCCAGCTCAATTGTAAGAGTCTCTCTCTTTTTTTTTTAATGGATGTTCCAAAACAGTCAGAGCCGCTTCACATTTTATATCATTTTACATGTCTTTAGAAAAAGACCAGTGAAGCCTACCTGTGTAATACAGTACTCCGAGAGGCAGTCGGCTCTCAGGGAAGTCAAAGGAAGTTTTACTGTTGCCAAAAAAGTGGTGATTGTTTTGGCTAAGAGGCCTTAAGTGCTAAAATGTCAAAGCATTCTTGTATAGGTTCAAATCCTAGTGCTGGCACTTGTTAGCTCTCAGTCCTTAGGCAGGTTATGAATCAGAGTTTCAAGTTACTGATCTCTAAAATGGTTGTCTCTGCCTCCAGGGCTGCGGTGCACACCTCCAGGGCCCCATTCATATTGTATTTCATGTGAGTAGCGCCCTCTGCTGTTGTGCAGTGTACTACTGAGGACAGTTCCACCACGTGCTCGACCTTCCATGTAATAGGAGCCCAGATACTCTCTCAGGGGCTGCTCTTGCTAAATAAACAACAGAGCTTCCATAGTTTCCTCTGGATGCCTGGCCATATCCAGTTTCCTGTAGAAGATCACATCTTGTTGATCTCTTGATACAATACAAAACGAGAACACAAACGGTAGAAAACAAACAGCAAAAACTGTTTCAGATCCCAGCAATTCAAAAAGGAGACGTCTCAGAAAGCAAGAGGAGGCCTGGAGTGTGCCAGATTTCAGTTGAGCCTCTGAGGTGAGGTCTAACATCCACACCACTTAAAGGCAGGCAGTCCAGCCTGGGGAATGGACTCCATGTTTTGAGCAGGACCAGGGGAGTCTCTGAGCTTAACCAGCAAGCCGCAGATAAAACAGGCTGCACCGAGTTGGCCTTCCCAAGCCAGAGCATCTGTGGCAGTTGGATGTGTCACCAAATCCAATCAGCTGCCCAATTCAGAAATAACTGTCTAAAAGAAAAAAAGAAACCCTTCACTTTACAGCAGTGTGTGTCCAGAGTTCCATGTCAGCAGGAGCCAATGGATTTAATTTGCATATTTTAAAAACTGCCCATTATGTGCCCACTTCAAGTAGTTGAGCTGGAAGGAAGTCTTCCCCTGAATCGTAGAAATCACCTACTCCCTTTGAAGGAGTTTAATATTTGCCTTGAAAATCACACACACGTACACAGAGGTTTCTTTCCAGTGCTAAAAAGTCTTGATTAGAATATTCTGTCCATGTTGCTGATTGAAAGAGGACTAAATATGCCACATCCTTGTTGTGCCAGTCTTGTAATTTCTTAAGTTGTAATGCTGGACATACTACGTATGTCCTCGCTCAGAAGTTGATTACTCATTCACTGATTCAACAAGTATCTGTTGAGCACCAATTAAAAGGTCTCAACAGGAAAAAGGTCTTTGCTCTTGTGGAGATTATGTCTGACTCTGTCTGGAAAGGATAAAATAATGGTCACAAATAACTAAAAGCCCAGAGGAGAGCTCTGAAGGAGAAGAACGTGGTTCTTTTCCAGTGTAGTACAAAGGAGTCTGGTTTGGTATAAAAGGAGACAGCACTATCCTGAGAAAAGGATGCTCGAGTAGAGCTAGAAAGGAGGAGAGTGTCCCTGGTAGAGGGGACACAGAAGAGCTGGAGGCCACAGAGAATGGGAGGCTGGCAGAGGAGGTAAGAGGGGCCAGATCCCTTGGGGCCTTGAGGGCCACAGTACTGATTTCCATCTTTGTCTTCAGAGTCATACAAAACTAGAACTCCTTGGAGCAGTGGGATGACAGGATTCAAGTTGCCTTTTTAACAGATCACTTGGGCTCTGAATAGAGAACCTATTTGAAGGGGAGATCTGTTATTAGGAGACTGCAATAGCTGAGGCGAGTGATGGTAGAGAAAAGTGGAGGGATTCCAGAGCCTCTGGGACCTAACACAGATGGGTCTTAAGGATAGATTGAATATAGGGGAAGGAGAGGGGAGGGTCAGCAGGGACAGCCCCTAAGGGGTGATGCCATTCCTCTAGATAGGGTGGCGGTGGGCCAGGTATGGGGAGGGGGAGAGTCAGGTTTGCTCGAGCCACAGCATGGATGGAGCTGGAGTCTTGGGGCACAGTGAGGGCTGAAAATGCAGGCGGAATGGTCACTGGCACAGAGGTGATAAAAGAGATTTTCTAAGGAAGAGGCAAGAGTGAAGGGAGAAATGGGGCTGGGTCTGAACCCTGAGGAACTTAGTGGGAAACCAGGAGAATGAGGTGGGAAAGAACCAAGAGAAAGCTGCTTCAGGGATTGGGGGTGGTCCCAGCATCAGGGCTGCAAGAGCTCACGCATGATGAGGACTAGATGGAGTGACTCGGTCACCAGGGGACACAGGCCTGTGGGAGCAGGATGCTGACCCATGTCAGCTGAGGAGTGAGGAGGGGACACCCAGTGCAGAAGATTCTTCCAAGGAGTCTGGCTGTGAAGCCCCCTCTCTGGAGGACTCCTATCTGTGAGGTGACCCAGAGGGTCTTGTGTAGAACAAGTGCTCCACACCAGTCACCTACAGTCTTGGAATGAGGCAGGAAATCATTAGGTACATGGAAAGAAAGCAGTCCACCCAGATGAGTACAGCTGCTTGGGATGAGAAGTTTTTACTGACTGCAAAAACAGTGAGTCCCATCCTCTCTGAATTCTCCCTGAGGAAAGTCAGTTCTACCTTATTACAACAGCTTTTATAAATCTACCTCTAAAATCTCCCTGCCTACTCAAGTTTCCACTGATTTGTCCCCCTGCATGCGATGCCATGACCTTCACACCACCATCCAACCACGTGTCTCTCCTTTGGAATCTGTGTGCCCCACCATCAGGAAGCTGTTAGGCAAAGGTGGCACCATCTCCCCTCTGTAAGGCTGCAGCGGGTGTCTGTCAGCATCTGACAGGGGCCCTCATGTGTGCTGCGTGTTGAATGTCGCACTTGCTGAATGCACGCAGTCCCTGTGAGCCTGTGACTGAGCTGAAACTGACAGCACTCTGCAGCCGATCCATCTTCCAGCTGGTGGCTGCCTGCTCCTGGTGGTTGATGGTGGGCTGGCAGTTGCCTTCTGGTCCACTGTGCCATCACCTGTCACATTACACCTTCAGAGCCTGGATAAAGACCTTCCTCCACACTCCAGCCCATCTGGCTTCAAGTCACCATTGCCTTGGCACTCCTTCCACAAGTGGGCTCCCCCTGGAGTTGTTGGCTGGTGAGGGGCTGCTCCAATCTGTTCATTTGCTTGATGCTCCTTCCCAGGGCTCTGTGTCCAAAGAACACGAGGAACCAAGCGTGAGGAATGCAGGGGTGATGCCAAGAGTGAGGAGCCGAGCAGGTCAGGCAGGCCCTGCCAAGAATGTGGCCTCAGCCATCAAAGGTACAGTGAGCTAAATCCAGGTGATGCCTGACTCAGACTTTGGTGGGTCCACTCGACTCACTGGCTTCTTCCCCAGCAACTGGTGAAAACATCCTCAGGAAAAGCACCACAGACTGCTCAGGGCAGGGTGGGAAGCATCAGAGTCATCTGGCACAAGGGTTGCACCTCGTACAACCCTTGTGCTCACCTTCAGGAATCACAGAGAAGACTCTCTGAGAAGGCCAGTCTCTGCGACTGTGTTTCCAGGGTAGTTCAGAGTCCAGAGAGGGGGGACAAGGGCCCTGGGCATCTCTGAGGACAGCCTGGCCTGAGGACTTGCTGCCACCGGCTACGGCTAGCATCACCAGCTGTCACACGGAGGCCTTTGGGTCTAGGCCTGTCATGAAGAGATTCTGGCAGGGTCTCTCTGCCCAGGTCACCACACTTTTAATGTCCTAAGGAATCTAACAGGGCAGGCCAGAGCTCCAACTAGCTGGTAATGAGATTAAGACATGAAGAAGCTGGCCATGAACTCAAGCCATCCCCACCCTGTGGTCAGGCTGCAACTGACTTTGTGCCCTTCTTTTCATCCTCGTGGGAATATCTGGCAGGCTAGAGCCTCCAGAAGAGCCTCTCTCCTCCATCCTTCTGGCCTGCCCAGCAGGACAGTGGCAGACAGGGCACTCCAGCTCCCTTGGCTGTCCCGTGTTAGCAGCCTGCGATGTGATTCAGGTTGCCAGGGGCTCAGGTGTTCCTTGGGCTCTGCGAGCCCTTGTAAGCTAGAGCAGGCTACCCCCTCAAATGCTGCAGAAAATCCACTGAAGATGAAGCCCTGCTGAGGAAAACCTAGGAAGGCCATCAGAGTCTCTTACCTTCGATTCCTTCTTCTTGATTTTCTGAGGTAGACACGGTCTCTGAAGAAAGACAATTTGCTTGGTGGATACACTCCCCTCACTGTAACACACAGAGCTGAGAATGAGCCACTTTATGCCTTAGAGGAACCCAAAACCTGACGCAGATGTTGCCATCCCTAATTTCATCAAAGCAGACCACCCACGGGATTATGACAGGTTAGGCGTCAAGAGGCGCCTGCTCCACTCTCCCATGCCCAGGCATCCAGCCTTGCTTCCAAGGGGCTACCTCAGATGCCCAACAGAAGCTTTTTGGGTATCCCTACAAAGTGAGCTTCCTAGCTGGACATGCCCATTCTCTTAATGGGAAGTAACAGCATCTTGGCCAAATGAGGACACACTGGCTGCTTCAGTGGATCTTCAAAGGGGCAGGAGCCTCTTCCACATCTGTCTCTGGTAATGATGGGCAGGTAGATAAGGACCTGGGTGATGAGCTCAGCCCTCCAGCTGGTACAGGACTGTGGGCAGAGGTCATGGCTTGCACCCAGGGTCTCAGCCATGCATGACTCCTGCAGGCACAGCAAAGACTGCGCAGCACCAGGCAGGCCCTGCAAGGCAGTGCCTGTTAACCAACTCTGGCTCACATGAACAAAACAGGCGAGGGAGGGGCAGCTCGTATCTTACAATACAGTGAATACTCTCTTCCCAGGAAGGCAGGACTCCGGAGCTGCCTTTGAAGATGATAGAAATATTGTAAAGAAGATCACCGTGTTTTTTTTCCCCTGCTTCCACCCTTCTGATGATTTTGTATTTTATTTTTAATTTACAAATAATAATTGTATATTTATGGGGTAGAGTGTGATGTTTTGATATATGTTTACAATGTGGACTGATTAAATCAGGCTACTTAACAAATCCATCACCTCACATACTTAGCATTTTTTGTGGTGAACACATTTAAAAGCTACTCTTTTAGGAATTGTAAAATATACAAGGCATTATTGTTTATAATAGTCACCATTCTGTGCAATAGATGACCAAGGCTTATTCCTCCTAACTGAAACTCTGTACCCTTTGATCAGCATCTCTCCTTTGCCCATCTGCCCCACTCCCTAGCCTCTGGTAAACACCATTCTACTCTCTACTTCTATGAGTTCAACCTTTTTTAGATTCCACATACGAGAGAGAGTATAAGGTATGTCATTCTGTGCCTGGGTTGTTTCACTTAGCATAATGTCTTCCAGGCTCATCCTTGTCACAAATAGCAGAATGTCCCCGACCCCCCCTTTTAAGGCCGAATAGTATTCCATTGTGTGTGTGTGTGTGTGTATATATATATATCACATTTTTTTTTCCATCCGTCTGATGAAGGACACCTAAGCTGCTTCCATTTCTTAGCTGTTGTGAATATTGCTGCAAGGATCATGAAAATGCAGATACCTCTTCTGCATACTGATTTCAATTCCTTTGGATATATACCTAGAAGTGGGATTACTGGATCATGTGCTAAGTCTATCTTTAGTTTTCTGAGAAACCTCTGTACTATTTTCCATAATGGCTATATTAATTTACAGTCCCACCAACAGTGTACAAAGGTTCTCTTTTCTCTACCTTGCCAACACTTATCTTTTGTCTTTTTGATAGTAGCCATCCCAATCAGTGTGAGGCTATATATCATTGTGGTTTTAATTTGCAATTCTTAAATCTCTGTTTTGTAAGTAAGTGTCTTTACATGTTACTGCATTCAGCTACAAAGTCTCTAAGAAAAAGGAGGGAGAGAACTAATATTTGCTCTGCACCTATTTTGTGTAGCGGCTGGGCCGGGTGATTTCACACATAATGGCTCATTTAAGCTTCACCTCAATGCTCCACGGAATCCGACTACCACTTTTATAGAAGGAAACAAGAGCTCAGCTCGAGCAGGCTGGAGATCACACAGTGAGGATTCAGACACATATCTGCCCAGTTCCACGCACTCTCCATAAGTGGTCGTTTAAGGAACAGGGAGTTGGAGGATTAGGAAGGATTATTTAGCAGGTGTGAAGGTCTGAGACAGACAGACCTGTCTGTAGTCCCTGGGCTTAGATGGCTCAGAACCAGCTGGGCCTTCACATTCAAATACATTCTCATTATGAGTCTTGTCCTCTGGAAACTGACCAGGAAACTAACTCAGAGAAGCTACCGTCACTTGACCAACATGACACGGTAAGTGGCAGACTGAGGACTTGGGTTCAAGTCTTCAGGCCTCAAATCCAGGGTTCTTTCTACACCACTGCGTTGCCCTATGCCTGTTGAAGTCTTGGCTGAGAAAGAACATGGCAGTTTCCAGTGGCCAAGGGGCTTAAAAGTGGCCACAGACTGGCTCCCCCTGGTGCAGTGACCCACTGTGACCTAATGTGGAATCTGAGGATCCTGGTGAGCCAGAGGAGGGACTAGGAAAGACATCAATTATCACCAGGAATCTGCACTCTCAACCACCCTGGTCGCCAGCCTTGCCCATGCTGTCCATCACTCTGCAGTGGTGAATAATGCAGTAGGGCTTGGAGAAGGTGGAGCTCTGGGAGCCACAGTGGGGGGGTGGGGGGGGGGACATCCCTACTGGTCAGCAGAGAGGTGGCCTGCTCCAGGAAAAGTGCCTGACTCTGCGGACTGAGGTTCTAGGCCCAGTTTCTGCCACTTACTGGCGGGTAGCCTTAAGTATGTGACCAAGCTTCCCCTAGCCTCAGTTTCCTTATCTGCAAAATGGGAATCATATTCATGCTTACAGTCCCACAGGGCAGGACTAATTTGGATAGTAAGCCCAACATATAGATGGAGGGCCTTTTATGGTTGCTGTGACTGGGCTCAAGGGAACGTAAGCAGATCTGAGAGTGGACAAATGAGCATGAACCTGAAATTATAAGGAATGCCGCACAAAGGCCTGAAAGGCAGGCCTTTACAGTCCCTTTGTGGAGCTGGTGACCAGTGCCACGATCTTGGGCAAGTCCCTCAACCTCGCTGGCCACACTCTTCTCAGCTGCAAAATGGGTTTAATAATAATACAATTCTACCTCACAGGATTTTTCTTTTCTTTTTGAGGACTGAGATATTTATATATAAAGTGCCTACCTAGCCTAGCACAAGGCACATAGTAGGTGCTGAATTTCTTTTGCACTGGAGGCTCTGAACCCCCTCAGTCTGAGCAGCTCATCTTTGACATGCTGGGCAGTAATGACTCACAGAGCCCCCTGTGTGGGAAGAGGGGTGCAGGGGAATTTTCTGGGTGACGGTGGTTAAGAATGCGAAATTCTGGCTCTGCTGCTTCCCAGTGGGAGAGTTTACATAACTACCAGCCTCTTGCACAGGATTAAATAATTTATAGACATGAGGTGCTCATTAGGAACAGTGACTAGCACAGAGGAAGTGTTCAATAGAATCCTAATGATTACTATCATTGTTACCTGGTAGTCTTGACGACGGGAGTTGGTAGCACACAGGTGAGCTGCCAGCCATAGGCCGCCAGCGAGTTCAGCAGGGGCACGTAGTCTGTCTGCACTTCGACACCCTGGGGGAACAAGGCCAGCATTAGGGCTGCTGCTGCCACAAGCCAACTCCCAAGCAATGAGAGGGGACTATTCCATCTGCCGATCCAGGAACGCAGAAAAGAAGTGGTGCTGCCCGGCTGCTCAGAGGCTCCTGCTCCGATGCTTGCTGAAGACTTTAAAAGTTTGGAGTCAGCCTGCCAACATGGGATTTCTTTCTGGGCCCCATTTCAGTCTGTGATGTCAGCAAGGAATTAGAGCCAAAAGATTAATCCATTAATTTTGTTTGATTCTCATCTGGACAAATAGCCTCCTGTGAGTTTCACTGACGAAGCCTAATGGTTGCGCCCCTGAGCGGTATCCAGGGCATGTAACTACACGTGCTGCTCTGGATGAGTTCAGAGTGTGTTGTGAGGAGTTAACTTACATTTGACAAATGATCAAGTCGTTTGTGTCCAGCCACAGTAGCAACACACACATGCACATCCACACGTGTGTGCACACTCAGCAGCCGCTTTGCCTGTGTTATGTGCCCCTCCTTGCAGGGATAAATGAATGCTGCCATGTTTTATTTCAAATTAGGATCGGGGGAACTAACATTTGTCTTTCAATTAAAAAACTCAGCCCCCTGCTGGCACAGGGAGAGAGCCCTGATGTGAGGCCCCTGCACTGGCTTCCACCTCTGTAGGCATTCTCACTGCAACAGGCCTCATTTCTTACTCTGGGCTCCTCACTAACACTGAAAGTGTAGCCCCCACCCCTGCCCTGTGTGTAACTGGACTCCCCATCCCTCATAGTTTGGCTTCTTGTAGTTGGCTTGCGAAAATCTCAATTATGTATCCAGATTCCTTCCACCCTATATGCGCACAAAGTTCATTTATCAGGTACTCTAGAGCTGTGATGGGTGCAAAGGCACGGCCCTGGCCCCTGGAGTTCACAGGCTAGCAGAGGCAACAGCACAAACATGCCAGGAACTGAAAACCTAAGGGCTCTCTGGCAGGGCCATGAGACTGTGAATGCCAGCAGAGGTGGGAGAGATCCCAGCCACAGTCAGAGTAGGCTTCCTGGGGCAAAAATTAGAAGGCAAAGCCAGGCCTAGAGTGCCAAGGTCTGTGGTCGGCTTAACTCAGAGGCAGCGCACATGACTATGGTCTGGAGTGCTCCACCCAGAAGGTGGCCATGTGTAGTGAGTGGCTATCCTGCTGGCGGCCCTTTGGGAACAAAACCAGGTCATCTGGATACCCTGGGTGAGTGGGATGGAAGGGAGAGGAGGAACAACCTACCTACCCTGCCTCTTCAAATGGTTTTTAAAGCTTCTATAACTGGACACCAGTTCCAGAGTGGCTATCAAGTCACCTGAACCCTTGGCGACTAACTTATCCCTCAGCAGCCTCAGTTTCCTCAGCTGTATAAAATGGGTACTGGCCTATGTCAGTGGTTCCCAAAGCATGGGCCCCGAGCTGGCAGCATCAGTATCACCTGGGAACTTGTTAGAAGCCCAGATTCTCAGGGCCCCATCCCAGACCTGATGAATCAGGAACTCTGGGAGTAGGGCCCCGGAATCTGTGTTTTAAAAAGCCCTTCCCAGTAGTCCTGATACAGCTAAGTCTGAGAACAACCGCCTAGGTAATCATGTAGGTCCCTCCTGGCAAAAGAAAAGTCTGTAAATCTGTGGCCAGAATGTATCAGCTGTTGTCTCAAATCTAACTGTTCCCATCATTCTCCATGTGAGAAAAAAAAAATTTTTTTTAAAGGATCAGCTCTGTTAGAAATTCTGCTGCACTGCAAGGGAATGGACGGAGCAAGGGGAGAAAAGAAGGAAAGTGCTAAGGTTTGAATGTGTCCGCCAAAAAGTTTCCATGTGTTGAAAACTTAATCCCCAATGCGATGACATTGAATGGTGAGGCCTCATGGGAGTGTTTAGGTCAGAAGGGCTCCACTCTTGTGAATGGGTTAATGCCAACTCAGGCAAAGGGCTTGAGGCTACAAGTTCAGTCTCCTGCTCTCTCCCCCATTCTCTGCCCCTCTGCCATGGGATGACGCAGCAAGAAGGCCCTCACAAGATGCCAGGCCCTCAACCTTGGACTTCCCAGCCTCCAGGACCAGGAGCCAAGAACTGTCTGTCCTTTATATAAATTGCCTGATCTCAGGTATCCTGTTATAGTAGCACAAGTGGACTGAGACAGGGCAGAAGTGGAGAAAGGGAAAGGGAAAAAGGAAACTTAGTAAAGGAAGGGGGAAAGGAGGAGGGAAGGGAGGAAAGGAGAGAGAGGTACAAGAATAATCTGTTTGCAGGAGGGGCCAGGAGAGAATGCCATTCTGGTCGCTTCCCTGAAGCCCCTATCAGGCCAGAGATGGCCCAGCAGTTGTAACCATCCTTTCTGCCTGGCCTCCAGGCACACGCATGCCTCCCTTCCAGATGAGCACAGCCTGTA
This sequence comes from Rhinopithecus bieti, assembly GCF_001698545.2. Classification (NCBI taxonomy): domain Eukaryota; kingdom Metazoa; phylum Chordata; class Mammalia; order Primates; family Cercopithecidae; genus Rhinopithecus; species Rhinopithecus bieti. Next base: position 429,532 of record NW_016803028.1, on the reverse strand, counting down.
TTCCTCCTGCTGGGTGCCACGCTCACCACCTGCTGAAGGAGCCCTGAGGTTGCTTTATCCTGAGAATCCCTGCCCCCATCCCCATATTCCCAGTTTAAAGAGAGGAGGAAAAACAATTTTAAATCCACACTCTCAAGCTTTGCGAGGTTATGATTACTTGGGCCTATCAAGAATAACCTTCCCACTTTATCAAGCACTGTGACAAACCCGCCACAATCAGACAGTAGCCATGGCAACCAGGACAAGCTTTGGCGCCTCACAAAGCCCTGAGTGGCAGAATGGAGTCCTTTTATTGGTGGCTGCAACCCGGGCCGGGTTTTCTCTGCGGGCACCCAGAGCTGCGAGACAATGAACGACCCCTGCTGCAGCCCAACCCGCCTGCTTAGACAGACTGCAAACCGGCTGCTTCTATTTTGCTCCGTTTTATTTCATTTTGTCACTCTCTTAAAGAAAAAAACAGCGGGATTTCTCCCATTTTTTTCCCCTCAGGGTAGGAGATGTCAGCCAGAGGGTACCGAATCATAAAGACCAAAAGCAAAAGGGAAAACACAACAAAACGTACCCCTGCTTGAGAGAGCTGAAGGTTCAATCTCACGTGTTAATTTCTGGCCATCACATGGTGCGTTGACAAGTAAAATACAAATGGTAGGGGTGAGATGTTGCACTCTGCCAGACTCTCCCACTCCAACTATCTGGGATGGTCTTGGCTTAATTAATGTTAAATGTGATTTTCCGTAAGCATCTATCATAGCCCTTTTGCATATTTATCAATATAGTAAAGAGATGGCATTTCTAAAATACGAGATGAGCCTGTCAGTGAAAGACACTTTCAAGTCCATTAGCTAAGAAAGGTGGTAGGAAACATATCCGGATGGAGGGCTTTCTTTGATCTGCTTTTTTGTGACACTCCAGTGAGGAGAGAAGAAAGCACCAACAGCACTCAAAAGCCAGCCTGTTTATCAAACAAAAAGACATTTCTTTCTCTGAGTAGGAGCAAAAATTTTAATTAACTCTCCACTCTCCTGTGGTGGATACGTAATCTCCGATCACACCTGGAGTGTTAAAAAATGGAGACTATCCTGTGGTTTTTCAACTCGTATAAAAGGAATTCATTTGTATTTATGGCTCTTTTTTCCTTTGTTCCCTATAATTTCTCCAGTGATTGCAAATCAACTAAAGAAATAGACATCCTACACAACCTTTCTTTACCCTCCAAAAATCAGGACAACAGAATGTAGAGTTTACTAAGAAATGCATTTGTCTTTTGATCATTTTAAAGATCCTCCATGCAGGGAAATAATTAGGAATTCATAAATTGGTCCAGTGAGAAAGTTTGTATTCTGAATGTCAGTTTGCTCTTCTTTTCTTCTGTGTTTCTTCTGGGAAGCAATCTGGGAGAAAAGGAGTTTGAAAGAAAATATGTTGCTCTTTATACATGATTGTAAATGAAGACAGGAATTTGATTTCCCTTGTCTGAAAGGTGCTTGACACCACATCTGGGGTGGTCTCCGTACCTGAAAACAGTGACTGGGGACAGTTTGCCTCTGTTCCTGACATCCACAGGATTGAGCCCTTGCCTTTCACCAATTAGGGTGTGTAAGGAAGAGTTCTACAAAAACTACCTCTGCCTCTTCTGTAAAATTGCTACCAAAACATTAATGCCCACAAATTACTGGCAGGGTGTGCTGATACTACTCTTATTTTACTTATCAATTTTAGGTATCCTAATTTTCTACCATGGGAAATAAAGGCTTAGTGCTCCCATATACATTTCTTATTTCCTTTTTCTCTGTGCTTCAAATGTTTTTTTTGTAATTTAAAGTAAATCAAAAGTCAGTGTTTGTGTTACCACAGTTTTGCAAATATTGCTCAATGCTGGGTCAAATTATGCACTATGACCATGCCTTCTTTTTTATTTAACCCTCTGTTTTTCCTGGAGTTAATTATTACCTCAATTGTTTTCATCTTCCTGGTTGTACATGAACCCATCACTAATTCATCCCACATGTTGCAATACCTCTATTTAATGCCCATCAATAAATATTCCAAGATCCTAAATATATTAGTTCCATTTTTCCCCACTGGAGACATCATTTCGGAACCCTTGCTCTAATCTGGTCTGGCTGCTTTCCATGCCCGGATTCTTCCTAAATTAGTGTCTATGGCTAGTATGTTCTCTTTTTTTGGTTTCCTTCTCATTTTGCAGGAACACATCTTCTAGTGACTCTCTAGGCAACAGTGCCCTAGAAGTCATCTGAATCTGTGCATTTCTAAAAATGCCTTTGTCTTAAATAACAGTTTAGGTACAGAAGTCTACGCTGAAATTGATTTATCTGTCAAAATTTTGAAAGTACCTCTGGTAGCTTCTAGATGTCAGCAATGCTATTGAGATAATCTATTCTCATTACTAATACTCTAACTGTAACCTGTTGTGTTGCTTTGAAAGTTTTTAGGATTTTTTTTCTCCCCTAGAAGTTCCAGAATTTCATGACAACGTGCTTTGGTGTGGGTCTTTTTTATCCAAAGGATTGTTCACCTGATGGCCTTGCAATCTGAAGATTCTTGTCCTTCAGTTCTGAAAAGTGTTTTTCCCCCCTTTTGACAACTTTTCTCCCCTCCATTTTCTGTCTTCTTTTTTTCTGGACCTGGTATTAATCAAAATGTGTGATAGATGTTTTAATTTTATTCCTTCCCCCACAATTTTGTTCCTCTTTTCATTTTGCTTTCTGAGAGATTGTCTTCCAAAATATTATATTTTTAAAATTTTCTGCTGCCCTATTTTAAGATCCAAAAGCTCTTTCTTCTCTTTTGATTGCTTCTTTCTTTTCTTTTCTTTCTTTCTTTTTTTTTTTTTTTTTTACAGCATCTTGTTTTTGCTTCATGGATGCATTTATTTTATCTCTTTAAGTGGTTTCTTCTGATACCTACTTTATCTCTACAGTTCCTAGGTTGCATGTGACAGAGATGGGGAACTAGGGATCCTACCACATCATGTTAGGACTTTAAACCAATGCCCTGGTTTTCAGCTCTGCAGTTCACATCCCCCAACCTCCCATCCCCCAACCTCCCATCACATGGTGATTTCTGCTTTGAAAACCAGAGCTTTTCTTGGGTTCTGCAAGAGACAAATGGCACTCTTCTCGTCCAGGTTGTAGCTTCCTCCATTTTGTTAAATTCGTTAGATTCCTCTGTCTACTTTGTATCTTCTAAAAATTTGTTGAAATCACTCATCTTCTACTTTATCTTCTTCTAATATTTTTGTTCTTGTGGGCATCGATTTATCTACCTACCTACCTACCTACCTAAAGTTGAACCTCATTATTATTAGTAGCTATATTCTATAAAGTCATTGTGAACAGTGCATTAGTGAACACTGAACCATTGCTCATAAGAGAAATATAGGGTTAGGGTCTTGGAAGCCTCTGGTCGCAACATTTTTGCAAACTGATCAATATATAACCTTGTTTAATAGATAGTGTTGATTCATGAACATTGAACTTGCAGCCAACAGCACTATAACTCATGCCTGAACAAACTTTACCCACCACTGGTATTTGCTTTGTAAAGCACATCATAGCATTCCTGCACTTAGGAACACTAGACAACAGTACTTCATTCAACTATGCACAGGGGCTATTTTTAACAGCTAAATCACCAACAAAAGCATAAAACATGAAAATGTGGCACTATGTTTACCACAAAAAGGACACTTGCTTTTAGTATGAACATTGAAACCAGGCACAATATCACCTTGTTTGACCTTAGCTAGAAATGTGCACATTAGGCAATTCAAAATTTTTGCTGTTGTGCATATGTTTGCAAATGGCCACAAAATGCCATTTGTATTGATTTTGGGGTTACAATAAATTTTAGTAAGCAGATGAATTTGCAAATACAGAATCTGAGAATATGAGAATTGCCTGTATCTATCTAATTATGTCATTCCTTTAGTTTCATTTCACGGGGATTTTTCAGAAAAGAAATAGATGCCTGTGTCCAATCCCCCTCATTTAATAAAATGTTATTATTTTAATGTTTAAAGGGAACACTGGAAGGCCTTTCTAAATAACTTAGAATCCAGAAACCAAAAAATAAAATGACAAATTTGGTTATACAAAACTCATATGATATAAAAGACAAATGACAAAATGGAAAAATGTTTGCAGCTCATATTACAGACAAAAAAAGGGCTTGTAAAAATTGAAAAAATCCAATAGTCCAAAATTTAAAAGGGCCAAAGATATGAAGAGAGATCACAGAAAATTCAAACATCCATTAAGCGCATGAGAGAAATGCAGAATCTCATGAGAGAAATGCAAATTAAAACTATCCTGAGATACTATTTTTTCACCTATTGAACTGGTAAAAAACCCACAAGTTTTGTTTTGTTGCCCCGCTTTGTTGCCAAGGCTGTGGGGAAGCATGCGTTCTTGTACATTGCTAATGGAAGGGCTCATTGATTCAGCCCTCCTGGAGAACAATTTGACAGTATCTTTCAAAATTACAAACACATTTACCCTTTGACCCAACAATCTCACTTCTGGGAATTTATCCTACATATTAAAAAATGAGAACTGCACAGAGTTATTCACTGGAGAGCTGTCTGCAGTAGCAGGACACTGGAAACTACTCAAGTGCCCATCAGTGCTGGATTTGTATTTAACATTATGTTTCACCCAGACAACAGCTCAGAGAACTGGGCAATGGCTGCTCAGCTGTTGAGCCAGGGCATACAGGATGAGGAGGGACAGTGAAAGGGAATGAATTCTATTCTAGACACACTGAGTTTGAGGAACCTGTAGAAATGTCCAGGCGGCAGCTAAATGAAACAGGCTGTGGTAGACAGAATAACGGCCCCAACGATGTCTACATCCTACTCCCTGGAGCCTGTGAAAATGTTCCCTTCACATGGTAAAAGGGATGTGGCAGATGTGATTAAGCTAAGGATATTGAGATGGAGAGTTTAGCCAGGATTATCCAGGTGTGCCCAGTGTAATCACAGGGGCCTTTATAAGGGCAGGCAGGAAGGCCAGAGTCAGAGGAAGAGAGGTGATGGCAGCAGCAGAGACTGGAGTGAGCCAGGGAAGGGGCCACGAGCCAAGAAACATGGGCAGCTTCCAGAAGCTGGCAGTGATAGGTAACAGATTCTCTCCTAAAAGTCTCCACAAAGAATGTGGCCCTGTCAACACCTTGATTTTAGCCCCCTAATACTCGTTTCAGACTTCTGACTCAACAAATATAAGACCATAAACTTGCGTTGTTTTGAAAGTCACTAAATCTGTGATTTGTTGCAGCAGCAACAGGAAACTAATCCATAGCTCAGCGCCAGGAAAGGGCTGGGATGGGGATAAACACTTGGAGGTGTTGCTAGACTCAGGGTAGGTGAAAACTCCTGGAGGGCTGAGGCTGGCTGAGGGCTGGATTTCCTTGTGAGGGGGTGAGCAGAAGGTGAATGAAAACGTGCTGAGTGGGAAGGAATCAGCCCTTGGACAATCCAGCATGGGAAACAGGCTTAAGAAGGGAGTTTGTACCACGTTTTCTTTATCCAGTCCATAATACTATGCAGCCATAAAAAGGAACGAATCATGTCCTTTGTGGGGACATGGATGGAGCTGGAAGCTGTTATCCTCAGCAAACTAATGCAGGAACAGAAAATCAAACACCACATGTTCTCACTTGTAAGTGGGAGAGCTGAACGATGCAGACATACGTGAAAACACATGGACACATGGTGGCGGCGACACATACTGGGACCTGTCGGAGGTGCAGGAGGAGGGAGAGCACCAGGAAGAATAGCTCGTGGATGCTGGGCTTCATACCTAGGTGATGGCCTGATCTGAGCAGCAACCCACCATGGCACACAGACAAGTCTGCATATCCTGCACTTGCACCCTGGAACTTAAAAGTTGAAGGAAAAAAAAAAATAGGAAGGGAGTTTGATCACGCCATCAAATATCTCAAGAGGGCAAGTCACAAGAAGCCTGGAAACTGTCTCTGGATGGATGGTGAGGTCTCAGGAGGCCACAGGCAGTACTCCGCAGGAGGGGAGTGGCCGATGGCAAGGACAGGTGGCAGCTGCTAGTGCAGAGGAGGCAGAGCATGCTGGCACGTTCTCAGGGCTGCCTGGCCCCTGCTCGGCACACGCTGGCCACAGCGGCACTCGAGGAGGTTAGGGGTCCTGCTCTCATACAGCTGTGGAAAGTGGAGATCCAGAGGCAGGACGTAGGGGAATGCCAAGCCGGAAAGAAGGGCCACTTCACCTCTACCCAGCAAGTGGAAAGCAGATGCTGGAACACGGCGTGCAGCATTGCAGAAAACTACACATGGCCCTCAGGATGCTAAATGGCAGGGCTATGCCTGGTACCACTGTTCATTCATGAATCTCACATTCAGTCAGCTTGACTCTGTCTTGGCCACTTGGGAAGCGTCTTCTGCCCCAGGAGATCCCAGTCTAGGGTGGGGAGAAGAAGCACATGGTTCTCATCCAGTGGAGCCCATGGAGGTGAGGTGGAGGGAGGGAGAAGAGAAGGGGCGACCTGCTGCTCTGTGAAGAAAGAGCAAGGCCCTCTGCAGCCAGCACAGCCGGCCTTCCCCACCCTCAGCCTCCCAGGCCTCCACGGGAGGGAGGGACAGGCACGCTGGCCAGCTAGAGATGTTGTTTTCTCCTTTGTTTTACACACAATGCCCCAGAAAAACATTTTGCTGATATGTAATTAGGACAACATAATAGAGTCTAAGAGAGCAGTCCTCTCATTTTAGATAACTTAGGCTTTCATAACGTTCAAAGAGAATAATTTTTTTTTTTTTCTTAAAGAAAATCTTAGTTCTTAGATGCAGAAAAGGGGCAGAGGAAAATACATGTAATGCATAAAAAGCTTCAGTTCCGAGACTCTTTACCCATCCAGTGCTGGCGAATTCACATCTTTGCCTGATTTTCTCTACCAGGTAAGAAAGGCAGCAAACTCGGTAGCCTTTTAGGAGCTCAATGAAATAAAAATAATTGTTGTTATTACATGAAACATACTGTTTGGAAGAATGGTGTCTATTATGACCTCCCTGTGTCCAGGCCACTATCAACACAACTCGGCAGCTCCTCCCATAAGAGGGAGAGTCCCTCTGGTCACCCCTCGAATCTTGGCTGGTCTTGGAACTTGCTGTGACAAACAGGATATGGCAGATGTGACATTACAGTCATCCTGAACCTAGGCCTCAAGGGGCCTTGCTGTTTCTGCTCACTCTCCAGGAACCCTGCCTATGCCATGAGGACAGTCCCAGGCTAGCCTTTGGATAATGAGAGACCTGTGGCCCTGCTAAGCAGCAGACATGAGAGATGCCATCTTGGAGCTGCTAGCTGCGGTCCACCCATCAGCACCTGCAGGCACATGCTGAGATGAGTCAATTTCCTAAAAGTTGAAGGAAAAATCACCCAGCTGACCTGTGCGGGTGGGTTATGATTTTAACTCACTAAGCTTTGGGGAGCTTTATTACACAGCAGACGCTAACTGGGTCATTACTATTCTAAGAAAAACCACATACCAGGCAACCTCTAGGAGGAAAATTGTAATGAAAGGCACCTCATTTGATTTGTGACTGGGGTCAGTGGCTCACGCCTGTAATCTCTGCACTTTGGGAGGCACAGGTGGGCGGATCATGAGGTCAGGAGATTGAGACCATCCTGGCCAACGTGGTGAAACCTCGTCTCTACTAAAAATACAAAAATTAGCCAGGCATGATGGCAGGCACCTGTAGTCCTAGCTACTTGGGAGACTGAGGCAGGAGAATCGCTTGAACCCAGAAGGCAGAGGTTGCAGTGAGCCCAGATCGCACCACTGCACTCCAGCCTGGTGACAGAGCAAGACTCCATCTCAAAAAAAAGAAAAGAAAGTCACCGCATTTGATTTGAGAGAAATACAATGATGTAGTTACTGCTGAAGGGGAGTGTTGCTAATTTGTCACCACACTCAAGGCTGGCACACCTAGCCCTTATTTTCTCCAGGCCAGACACTGTGGCCTTGCATTACCTCTGGAGCCCTGAAGTCTAATTTATGATAACCTACTGCGAGGCCCAGCAGTGCCACCAGCTCGCCCTGGAAGAGAGAGATAAAAACCCACACTGGGTAGATCGTCCTAGCTTGAGATGTTGCCCTGGCTTCTCCTAAAGCACAATGCCAAGTTGGCAAGAAAACCAAACCTGCATGTGCACGATAACACTCTCCTGGATTCTGGGACATGCTGGGTGATCTGGTCCTGGTACATGTGGTTTCTCTAATGTCAGTTACTTGGAAGGCAGAAAGAAGAAAGGGGCTACCGGATGGAAGGGCGGGAGATGGCATGCATCCTTTTCATCAGGGGTGTCTGCCCATACACACCTGCATGAGCAGAATGAGAACTAGGCAAGGCATGCAACCATGCAGGGCTCCCAATCACAGGGAAGGTAATGAGACCAGACGTGCGGAGGCTAAGGAGCGACGGCTGGGGCCAACGCTGACCCATAGCAGGGACAGGCACTGCAGTTCTGACTGTGGTTAAGCAACACAAAGCCGTCACATCCTGTCAGCTGCTCATCAGGACCACGTACGCAACAGCACAGGGCTCCTGTCCTCCAGAAGCTGACATCTTAAACACACATTGATTGCTTCAGGGTGAGGGGGTCCTCCCAGGCCAACTTAGAAACAGCTTTGTTTGATAACAATTAAAAAAGAAACATTTTCTTCATCCAGAGACTTGCCAAGTCCCTCCCACTAGCTTTGATGAGAGAGAAAACTAGGCTCTCTGGGAGTAAATGGGACTTGCCACTTTATTACTCTCTTTAGACCATCAGAGGTGAATGAGGGATCCTACATCATAACTTTAGCCCTTCTGATTTTTTACCTTACCTATTACCTAGAAAAAAGAAAGGGGATTGGAAAAAAAAAAAAAGCTTTTCCGAAGTGTATAATTAAAAGATGTTTATTTTGGAGTTGGGGACCTGGGGAGAGAGCCAGTCTGCAGGAATTCTAGAACCCGAAAGTGTCAACTTTGTCCCCTCCACCTATCAGCAGTGGATTCCCAACAGCTTACTGATAATCATAAAATGCAAACCCAGAAGAGGTCTCTGAATAAAGGTTGGTTCAAAACCTTAAGAGAGGGGGAAATGGAGATTAAAGGTGATTTCACGGTCCTAGCTAACAATGAACAGAACCACACAACACACCATGCGCTGGGCTGTCACAGCCTTGACTCACTAAGGAAGGGATTGGTAAGACATGGGATGCTGGGAAAAGCTCAACACGATGAATTTCTCTCTGCCCGACTTTCTCTGCCTGGTAACTTCAAAAGTGCCACATTCTCAAGCCGTGCTGGGGCAATCACAGTTGGCCAATACTCTCTTTGTGGTGACTCAACTGTCAGTATCATGTTGCTATGGCTACCACAATTCTTGCTCAGCCCTCCCTCCTTATGCTTTGCTCTTATTTAAAGCAAATTGCATCGCACTAATCCCACAGCATGCTCTCTGAGGACCCATCTCTGATAGGGCTTCTGAGGTGCCAGAAACCTTCAGCTGGAATATCCTGCCTTCAGGACAGATCAGACCTCTGGCTGTTCATTAGTCCAATGCCACAAGTCCTGCAGTCCACCTCCCACTCTGTCTGGCTCCCTGCTCTACCAGAGATAAATCCACCAGAGCCATAACAGATGCACTGCCGGGTCCCCATCAGCATCTGCACTGAGACCTACCATGGGACAAACCAATGATGAAAAAACCAAAGTCAAGAAAATGAAAATGGTCTCAGAGAGACTGGACAACCCTATTTGGGGTCCTCTAGAAAACCCTCCCGTCACTCTGTTCCCTGTCCTACCATTTCCGCATATTGATCACGAATTGGCACTTCCTTGTTTTTCTGCCCCTGCACTAGAACACAGATTCCACAAAGGCAAGGAGTTTATCTTCTTCCTGATGAATCCCAGGCACTTAAGGAAATGTTTGATAATTAGTTGTTGAGTGAGTGAATAAATGCACCTGTGCTAGCACTTTTGGGGTAGGTTCTGCCACCATTGTCTTGTATCCTCAAAGTCTTATCAGAATTGCTGTAAATCATACCTAAAATGAGACATGAGTTTGCCACCAAAAATGTGAATTAATTTGCCAGGATGCTGTGTTATCATTTTATGGGCATTTTGTATGTGGAAGTTAGAAGTATATTCACGTATGAAAATTAGATACAGTCATGTACTGGCCATCGAGCACAAGGCCATTATTTACCTGGCCACACATAAACTTGTTTCTTCCCTGTTTCTATTCCACTGCCGTGTGTTATAGAGGGTCCTATCAGGAGGTAGTGTCTGTGTCTCCATCTCTTGACTCTGAGCTGGTTTTGTGACTCTCTTTGGCCAATAGTACATTAACAAATGTGATGCAAGCTGCGGCATGAAATAAGCTGGCACATTGGGACTTGCCCACTTGCTGCTCTTGGGAATCCTGTGGCTGCCATCCTGTGAAGAGGTTCAGGTTAGCTTACTGAATGTTAAGATACACCAGGCTGTGTTCTAGCCAACTGCCAGACATATGAGTCAGGCCACTCTAGATCATTCAGCCATCAGCCGACATATGAGAGAGCCTAGCAGAGATCAGCAGGGTTGCCCTATGGCTGAAGAATTGATCAGATGACCTAAAGAATCATGAGCTAATATATGGTTATTTGAAGCCACTAAGTTTGGAATGGTTAGTTACACAGCAAAAGCCAACTGATGGAGACTGAAAAACAAAACATCCAACAAACATTTAATGGAGACGAGTGTATCTGCTTCTTTCAAAGTGACTTTGTCTTTATACAGGAAGGTAACTCTGCAGAATCCTGTGGCCCAAATAGATTCTAAATAGAATAATGCTTTTGTGCTACTCCCTACCCCTCACCTTCTTGTCCAAACCCGCTTCTGAACATCATCAAGAATTTTCAAGGTAAAATCAAAGATAAAATTTGTTCTCATGGGATAAAATTCACTGGTTTCAAAAGTAAAGGCCTCAGGAGAATGAGAAGACAAGTCACAGACTAAGAGAAATATCTGCAAAAGCCATATCTGATAAAGGACTTTTATCCAAAATATACAAAGAATTCATAGACTAAACAATAAGAAAACAAACAACCCAATTTAAAAATGGGCAAAAGATCTGAACAAATACCTCACCAAAGAAGATACACAGATAACAAATAATAAGCATATAAAAAGATGCTCAACATCATATGTCTTTAGGGAAATGCAAATAAGACAATGAGATGCCACATTAGAATGGCCAAGATCCAAAACGCTGACAATACTTAATGCCGGCGAGGATGTGGAACAATAGCAACTCGCATTCACTGTGGTGCGGACGCAAAATGGTACAGCCACTACTTAAGACAGTTTGGCAGTTTCTTACAAAACTAGACATATTCTACAATATGATCCAGCAATCATACTCCTTGTTATTTACCCAAATAAGCTGAAAACTTTTGTCCACACAGAAACCTACACATGGCTGTTTACAGCAGCTTTATTCATAATTGCTAAAACTTGGAAGCAACCAAGATGCCCTTCAGTAACTGATAGAGAAACTGCAGTAGAACCATACAATGAAATATTATCCAGCGGTAAAAAGAAATGAGCTCTCAAGAGATGGAGGAGCCTTAAATCCATATTACTAAGTGAAAGAAGCCAATTGGAAAGGCTACATACTGTATGGGGACTCTGTGGTTTCAGTTGTTTTGCTATGAACCTAAAACTACTCTAAAATAGAATGTTTATTTTTCTAAAAAAAGTAAGGACCTTGAATCAAAACTGACATGAATTACATTGATATTGCTAAAGAATATTAATGGTTTACAAGAGCAAGAAAATTGAAGTCAGCAAAAACTCACCAATGGAAAACTAATTAAATAAATTAAAATAAAATTGTTCATAGATTGAAGTACTCTATGGACATTAAAAATAATGAAGTAAAAGCCTAATAACAGGAATATTTTCAGGATACAGTTACATACCCAAATGTATAACAGTATGAAGAGTATGATATCATTTTTGTAAAAAATATGCAAATATAGACAGAATATACACAGGAAGGATTATCCTAAGATGTTATGCAGCTATCTTCCAGTGATGCTGAAAGTTGGGGTTTATTTTGCTTTCTTTTCTCTACCTGTATTTTCTAAATTATCTTTAATGACCACATGTCACTTTTTTCAACATCTTTATTGATATATAATTGAAGTATCTTAAAATTCACCTATTTAAAGCCAACAATTCAGTGGTTTATAATATATTCAGAGTTGTACAACCATCACCACAATCTTAAGTTTAGACCACTTTCATCACCCCCCACACCAATACCCTGTACCTATTAGCAGTCACTCCCCTCTTCCCCCACCCACCCCTAGGCAACCACAAGTCCACTTTTTGTCTCTATGCACTTGCCTAATCTGGATATTTCATATAAATGGATTCATATAATATGTGGTCTTTTGCAACTGGCTTCTTTCACTTTAGCATATGTTCAAGGTTCATATATGTAGCATATATCTTTACTCCTTTTTATTGCCAAATAATATTCCATTATACGGATATACCATAGTTTATTCATCATTTGATGAACTTTAAATTGTTTCTACTTTTTTGGACATTACAAGTAAAGCTCCATCAACATTAATGTACACAGGTCTTTATATGAACATATGTTTTCACTTCTCTTAAATATAGGGGTGGAATTGCTGGGTCATATGGTAACTATGTTTAACATTTTGAGAAAGTGTCCATGGATCACTTTTATAAAAATAAAAAAAGTTATAAGAATGAAAGCAGAGGCCTCTTGCCCTCACTAGACTAGTTCTCAATCCTTAAGTCTAATTTGCCAAGTCCAATTTGCCACTTCACCCCAAAAGGATGTTTAAAGAGGCCACTGATTTAAAAGCAGCGTGTCAATATGCATGCTCAGCTTATTCAAGTTGGAAGGGGTTGGGGTGGACCTCTAGTCCAGTGGCTGCTGGGCCTGGCTGAACTTTTTTACATGCAGATCCCTAATCCCACCCCCTAGACCTTCTGACTTTGAGTCTCCAGGGAGGCAGAGTGACTTGGGAATGCATATTTATTTATTTATTTATTAAAAAAATTTTTTTTTTTGAGATGGAGTCTCGCTCTGTCGCCCAGGCTGGAGTGCAGTGGCGCAATCTCGGCTTACTGCAAGCTCCGCCTCCCAGGTTTACACCATTCTCCTGCCTCAGCCTCCCGAGTAGCTGGGACTACAGGCGCCCGCCACCATGGTGGGCCAATTTTTTGTATTTTTAGTAGAGACGGGGTTTCACCATGTTAGCCAGGATGGTCTCGATCTCCTGACCTCGTGATCTGCCTGCCTCAGCCTCCCAAAGTGTTTTTTGTTATTTTTTTGAGACAGAATTCTCGCTCTGTCACCCAGGCTGGAGTGTAATGGCATGATCTTAGCTCACTGCAGCCTCAACCTCCCAGGCTCAAGTGAGCCTCCCACTAGAGCCCCTCTGAGTACCTGGGAATACAGGCACACACCACCATGCCCAGCTAATTTTTTTTTTTTTTTTAATGTAGAGAGACAAGGTCTCACTATGTTGCCCAGGCTGGTCTTGAACTCCTGGGCTTAAACAGTCCTCCCACTTCAGCCTCCCAAAGAGCTGGGATTACAGGCATGAGCTAGCCAGCCAGAATGTGAATTTTTAATAAGTCCTCAGGTGATTCTGAGGACTACCAAGGTTTGGGAACCACCGCGCTAGTCCTTCCTGCCTAAAACATCACTCCCAATTAGTGGTGATGGAATATCCGAGTCACACCAGCATCTGGGAGTTGACAATCCTAGGCCCCAGCCACTTCCTCTGCTGAAGAGTTCCACATAACACTCTCCAATTAGACCTAGTGTTTTCCCTTAAACCAACAAAAACAGTCTACTTCCTTTCTCATAAGTCAGCCCTTCAAAGATACGAGGAAGCCAGCTACCTGATAGCCCTTGTTTTTTCCTCCTCCAAGATAAACATGTCCAGTTGTTTCCCACCATTTCCAGGTGTCTCCCCCGTCACTGTCACTCTCACCTGTACCCTAGAGTCTGTTGATGTTTCTCATCAAATATGGTGGTCATGGTGGAACCTAAGACTCCAAGTCAGCCAGAACTAGACTGAAGAAAAGAGGGAGAAGTCCTTCATGCATGTGTTTTCATAAATTTGGTCAAAGATATCTTTTCTAAGCAGTGCTAACCTCATCCAATTATTTATTCAATCAATGTTTGTTTAAAAAAAAAAAAAAAAAAAAAAAAAAAAAAACTGCAACACAAAAGGAACTAATTTGGATCCAGAAACTATGAATATAAGGATTGGCTGGTCCCTGACTCGAGTTTGCATAGCCATTTGGTAACTTCAGTAATTCCTAGGTAAGGTGAAATGTGGTTGTTTAAAAAGGAGGGGAGAGCAAAGCCAGCTGATAGTCTTATAGATGGCCCCACAAAGCTGGTGGCATTACGGTTGGGCTGGAAAGGGCGAGCAACTGCCTCAAAAGTGAAGATCGGAGGTGGAGCAGGGTCTCAGCAGAGAGTGAGCCCAAAGAAACACGGGATGTGATCTGGAAATGTTCACTGGGTCACAGCCCAGAGCACTTGGAGGGAAGTAGTAGAGACATTCTTGGCCTTTTTCTTTGGAATTCTTTTTCTTTGGAATTGTTGTCAAATCAGGTATTCGCCATTCTATATTATTGACTTTTTTGAGCTTAAATGCAATTTGTTGATACTTAAATGTATTCCTATTACATTTATTGGACTGGTTTTAGTCCAACATTCATATACTAAGAGGTAAGAGATTGGAGGGGTTTAAGAAGTCTGGAAAACCTACTCAAAAAGGGAAATGGATTAGATCAGTAATTTTCAAGGTTGTTTTGTTTCTTTCTTTCTTTCTTTTTTTTTAAGTAGGATGCTTCCTTTAAGCATCAACTATAATCTGATTTAGAAACAACATGTAAAAACAGATACATTCAGAACAAGCAGCTCTGGTTGACACTGGCATGGGTGGGTGCTCCAGAGTCTTCCCCGCTCTCAGACATGACCTGGCCTCCTTCCCCTTTGCCCAACTAGAATGCTTTTGTGGAGCCCAAGAGCATCCATGTTCTTCAGATCTCAAGGGCCACCCAAGATATTCTGTGGCCTCCCAGAATCAGGTCTCTTCAGGTCCACCACCTTCTAGATCCCTACACAGCCCCTGAAAAAGATGTGAAACAGGACAAGGCACAGGATGGCATCAGAAAGCCCATGAAGAAAGACCTCCTCCCAATGAAAGCACATCATTGCCAAGTGCGGCCTCTTAACCAGTTATACACCACCCATAGGCCCTTCCTTTTTATTTAGCTGTATTAAAAGCCTTGGCCAGGCGAATTTGAGAGAACATATTTCAAGGAGTGGTGATGAGTGAACACATAACTACAAGAACACCCTCCAACCTTTTATGCTCACTGATTTAATATACTTCAGTTATCTGTGGAGAACCATTTGCCCTCTCTTCATCTGTGGCTCTCATGCATCTGAAAAGCTCTTTTAGGGGGCCACATGGAAAGCATAAGAAATGAGGGCAGCCCCTAGGAGCAAAGAGCAGCTCCTGGATAACTGCTGCAAGAAAACAAGGACCTCAGACCTGCAACCACAAGGCCAACAACCTAAATGAACTTGGAAGTGGATTCTTCCCCACCAAAGCCTCTAATAAGGAACACAGCTCTGCTGACATCCAATTTCAGCCTTTTGAGACCCTAAGCAGCAGAGGACCCAGTTCAGCCCACCTGGATTTCTGGCCCACAGAAACTGTAAGATAATAAGTAAGGTGTGTGTGTGTGTGTGTGTGTGTGTGTGTGTGTGTGTGTGTGTTTAAAGCTCTGATAGAATTATCTCCCACCCTTTCATCTCAAACACATTGGGAAAACCTAAAGATATAGCCCTTGTTATCACATTGAGCCCTTAACTTGCCACAGGATGCATAAACATTATTTCTGGGCATGTTGTGAGGGTGTTTCTGGAAAAGATTAGCATTTGAATGAGCCAACTGAGTAGACCAGATGGCCCTCCCCAATGTGGGTGAACATCATCCAGTCATTGAGGACCTGAACAGAACAAAAGGGTGGAGGAAGGCTGAATTAACACTGCCTGACTGCTTGAACAGGAATGTCCATCTTCTGCCCTTGTTGCTCCTGGTTCTCAGGGCTTGGGGGACCTGGACTGGAATCCGCACCATCAGCTGCCAGCTCTCAGGCCTTTGAACTATACCACTGGCTTTCCTGGGTCTCCAGCTTGCAGACAGCAGACTGTGGGACTCCTCAGTCTCCATAATCACATGAGCCAAAACCTTATAATAAATCTCTTTGTGTCTTTGTGTGTGTGTGCATAATCTCCTACTGGTTCTTTTTTTACTGGAGAACCCTAATACACTTCTTTCTTGTCGTTCTATGGCGTACATTGAACATTTTAAACCACATTTGTCACAGGATTTTGAAAATGTGATCATTTGTTTCATCCTTTCTTCCTCTGCAGCAAGAATTGAAATTCACTTTGCCCCATGATCTTCACCAGAATGGCATACTTGCCTCTCCCCTCGTCAGATTTAAAAGGTTTCTGTGATTTAAGATCTTCCAGCACCCCTCAGGAAGCTTGACAATGAAGAGGAATTATTGATGAATGTGGAAAGGCCAGGGGGTGGGCATTCATTTTTAATGACTACACTCCTTCCCTTGACTAAATGGAATCAATCCTTCCTGCCTGAATTTCATCCATTCATCATGCTGTCACAGTGCCTGACACACAGTAGGAACTCAATATTTATTTGTTGGATAAATTTTTAAAAAGGTATATCTTACTTGTATCACTAAATTTTGTATATGAAGTGAAATATGGATGTCTGAGAAAATAGGGCAATTGAGTTTATGGAAGAAAAAAGTGCAGATAAAGATTAAAGGTCAAACACTTCCTTTTGTCATCTCATTATCCAGACCGTCAACAAGTCCAGTCTTGAAAATACCTCTAGGAGCATCCTGCCTTGCTAGTCCCCCTCAGTGGCACATTCTGTTGGCTGCCAAAGCCAACAGCCCCTCAATGGCCCAGGCCTTCTTCCTCACTGACACCCCCCAGGCCTGGACAACCATGACTCTTGACAAGTGGCATGGGTCTGTGACTCAACCCTGGCCAATGAGACCTAAGGAAATCTCTGTTGGGGGTTTCTGGGAAAGGTTTTACTTGCTAATAAAAAGGGACATGTGGCAGGAAAAAACTGCCCCTGTTCTTCACCATTGTCATCACATTTGCATGAGACACCTAGAATTGCCACAGTCACCTTGTGAGGATCATGAGGAGAGGCCCGCAGACAGACTGAGGATGAGTACAGAAAGATGGCAGCACCTGCGTCCCTGGTGGCATCTTTAAGCCATTGAAAAAGCTGACTCTGCAACCTCCCCATCTTGCTCTAGACTTCCTGCTCAGTGAGATGAGATGAACACCCCTACGGCTTAAGCCACTTTTAGTCGGATTTCCTGCTATGAACAGTGGAAAGCAACCCAACTGATACCCATGACCACCACCCTTATTCTATTTCCCTGGGCTTCTGTTGCTCTATCCCCCTTTCTGGCCCTTTCTCCAGGGCCAGTTGTCCCAATGTACAGCTCTCTGATGAAAATCCCACTATGGCTCCTTTCAACCCATTGCAAGAAGTACAGGCCCTTGCCTCAACCAGAAAGTCTTCTCCAGACTCTTCACATGCAAACATACTGTCAAGAACTCCCTACAGGGCGACCCTGGAGAGACGTCCATGCATGTTATATCCATTTCCTAGGGTGGCTATAATAAATGATCACAAAATTGGTGGATTACAACAGTAGAAATTTCTCACAGTTCTGGAAGTCAGAAGTTCAAAATCAGGATCACTGGGTCAAAAATCAAGGTTATAACAGGCCCCTGCTCATTTTGGAGGCCAGGGGGAGAATCGTTGTTGTTTTCCGGCACTAGTGGCTGCTGGCATTCCTTGTCTTGTGGCCTCATTACTCTAATCTTCAAAGCATTTTCAACTCTCTACTCTGCCTTCACCTCTATGTGTATAAAATCTCCCTCTGCCTCTCTGTTATACAGAGGCACACCCACCTCTGCGTGCACACCCACCTCTGTGTATATACCACCTCCTCTCTGGAAGGAGCTTTCTTTGTGAAAGGGGAAATAGGGAAGTGAGGGTCAGAGGAGAGAGGAGGATTCAGTCTTTATACACATTTGCACTGTAAGCATTTTGTTTAAAATTATTGTAAAACTTCTAGTAACTTTTATCTCAATTTGCAATGTAATATTCCTGAATAGAATTTTTTTACACATGCTCTTAGGCCAGGCTCCCTAGAAGCAGATGCTGAGAGACAAGTATTCATGTGCAAGTAACTTATTAAGGATGTGCTGCCAGTGAGGAAGCGGGGGAAGTTGGACAACAAAGTAGCAGCAGCCCAGGAAGGACGCAGTTTTAAGGACATCCCGTGACCAGTGGCTTAGTCTGATCCTGTGGGGAGCTCTGAGGGGTGAGTTATGCTCAGAGTTGTCCCCATCTGAGGCCAGGGAGCAGAGCTTTCATACACCCACACTCCTCTGTCATTGAGGAGGACGGCCTCAGGGGCACTTGTGGCTCGTGTTGCTTAAAGCAGGGCAGGCTCCCGGAGCTCGGGGGCAGGGCTCTGCTAAGAGGCACAAGTGCTGCCTGCTTGAGGTGAAAGCACAATGGTAAAAAGGGAGCTGAGGCATCTAGATCACCAACATTATCCATTATCAGAGGCATCTAGGGGATCACCCACATTATCCATTATTGAAGGCATCTGGGAGCTCACCCACATTATCCATTATGTGTTCTAATTATAAAAAAAATTAATAGATGTGCCTTCTCTTCCAGCTGGCCTCTGCTCCTGTCACTTCCCACAGCAGGAAGCCCCCACACTCAATCCCTTAGCCCATTCAAGTCCTGACTTGACTGCCAATACCCAGCTGGAGCCCACTGTGTCCAGGAGGCCTTGCTCAGTCTCTGCTCTCTCCCAGGGCACTTCTGGTCAGCAGGGCACAATGAGCCTTGAATGCCTTCCTACTTCCTTTGTAGGCTGTCTTCTTCCCGAGGCTCCTTGATGTGTGGGGCATCAGCAAACGCCCCTTTGCATCCTTGTTCCTGGGCATCAAAGAGCAGTCATTCTCTTTGAGCCTATGGAGTTTCCCAGTTCCCTAAGAGTTCTGTTATGGAACCTCTAATCTCTACCATCTCAAATGGTTTTCATTCTTAGGTACTCTTTCATGGATTAAGTCTAGCCCACCTGCCCCATGGGGGAGCAGGAGGGCTAGTTTTGGTCCAATAGCCCATCATCTCTGTGTCCTGCCACTGCCACAATCCACATACATTTCAGAACGCCCAAGCAAGTGCCTGCTGCCAAGGAGGAGGCAGAGGGAAAATAATGACTAAAAGAGATAAAAGAGGGACAGACAGCCATTCCAGGCTCCAGTATCCGAGGACAGGGTCACAGCTTCAGATCAGAAGTCAGGACTCAATAATCAGATCATGACCTTTTGGGGCCACTATTTCTAAATGTAATCTCTTCCCCATCATTATGGGAAGGGAAATGACTTACCTGGGCAACACAGACTGTACAAACTAAGCTTTTCTCTGTGAAGTTCCTAATAGCAGAAGAGTACTAGAGGCCCTCTCCAGAGACAAGAAGAGGCTCAGGGGAAAGTTTAATATGGCCCCATGGCAAGAAACGCTCACAGGCCCGCTGGCACCAGGTGGACATGACACCCTAAAATAAAAGTTGGAGGCAACTAAGGAAAACCACTGTGGCTGTGGAGATAGATGAGTGTGAATTTACAAGGACAGAAGGGGGTACCTGAGCCTCCAGGGATGGTGACAAAAATGAGGCAAACCCAAAAGAGGAGGAATGATGTGCCTGGAATGAGCTGAGGTGTGTAGGTGGCGTGAGGTATACACACATGCACCTCAGCTTAGAATGAGATGAGATATGCAAATTACATATGTGCGTGTGTGCACACGTATACACACACGCCGTTTAAAATCATGCTGAAAGCAAGAAGTTGCACAAGAAGAGTATGTTCAAGACAATAAAAATGGGATTATTCAACTCCTATTTTACTTTCTTTTCTACAAGGAGACAAATATGGCTAAAGTCTAAGAGACTTTGTGAAGTTTTCTCCCCATTAATGGCATCACAGCATTTGTATCTGTGTTCATCAGGATTCCCCTGAGACAGAGAATCAGTAGGCTATCTTGTATCTAGAAAGATTCATTTTGAGGAACTGGCTTACATGACTGTGGAGGATGTAAAATCCAAAGTCTGCAGGGTAGCCCAGCAGGCTGGAAATTCCAGCAGGAGTCGATGTTGCACTTTTGCGTCTGAAGGCCTTCTGGGATCTCAATCTTTTTTCTTAAGGCCTTCAGCTGATTGGATGAGGTCCACTCGCATTATGAAGGGTAATGTGCTTCACTGTTGTACTGAGTTGAATGGTAATCACATCTAAAAATACTTTTATAGCAACATCTAGATTGGTGTTTGATCAAGTAACTGAGTACCATAGCCCAGCAAAGTTGACATAAAATTAACCATCACAGGATAATTCTGCAACTTAGTTTTCTTGTTTAACATTTCCTGCAATTCGTTCCATGTCAGCTTATATAGAATGACCTAATCTATAATAAGAATATATTATCTTTTGTTTAACCATTCCCCTACTGATGGACATGAATATTGTTACCTTTTTGGATATTATAAATAATGCTGAGATAATATCCTTGTCTGTGCATTCTTGTGAACATATGCATTTGTTTCTTTAGAAGAGATGGATGTGAAGTATGAAATTGCTGAGTCATGGATGGGAGTGGGCATTCAAATTGTTAGCAGATGTTAGCAGTTTGCCCTCTGAAGCAAACTTGAAAATTTTAAATGAGCTCAAGCTGAGATGAATCATTTTTTTTTTTTTTTTTTTTTGAGACGGAGTCTCGCTCTGTCGCCCAGGCTGACGCGAGTGCAGTGGCGCGATCTCGGCTCACTGCAAGCTCCGCCTCCCGGGTTTACGCCATTCTCCTGCCTCAGCCTCCGAGCAGCTGGACTACAGGCGCCTGCCACCTCGCCCGGCTAGTTTTCTGCTATTTTTTTAGTAGAGACGGTGGTTTCACCGTGTTAGCCAGGATGGTCTCGATCTCCTGACCTCGTGATCCGCCCGTCTCGGGCCTCCCAAAAGTGCTGGATTACAGCTGAGCCCACCGCGCCGGCCCACTTTTTTTTTTTTTTTTAAGAAAAGGGCAGTCATGCAGTCATCCATACACATACTATTCTGTAAACAGGTGTGTAACTGTCAAGGTGAGTGGCACACAAGAATTTGATAAAAGTCAAAGTACTGAAAGAGCTGCTAAAATAGATCTGAGGCTATTCTGACCTCCATAGCACTCACCTGTGCTATGATTTGCTTTGCGGTGGGAAAGAATGGAGATGCAGCCTGGGAGGGGTTTGGGTGTTGATTCCTGGGCC
This sequence comes from Rhinopithecus bieti, assembly GCF_001698545.2. Lineage (NCBI taxonomy): Eukaryota > Metazoa > Chordata > Mammalia > Primates > Cercopithecidae > Rhinopithecus > Rhinopithecus bieti. The sequence continues at coordinate 407,992 of NW_016803028.1, read as the reverse complement.
TTTCATGGGAGTGATTATTTGCAGGAAAATCATCCCTATCACAGGAAAAAGGCAGAGAACTGCTGTCTTTGGCACTAAAGACTATGATCTCAGAACCAAAATAATTATCTTGGAGAAACTGTGGCAATAAAAGAAAAAAACCAGATGGTTTTAAAAGAACAAATATTGGCTCCCTTGTGAATTCTAGAAACCATAGAAATTGATGTTACTCCCTGGCAAATCCTAGAGTGGATTCTTAAAGAGATGGTTGGGAGCCTTTGAAAACAAAAGCTTGAGCCCCAGAAACCTGCAGAACTTCATGAAGAACAAGTGAGACCTAATGTGTTGTTACACAGGATTATGAGACAGGGTTACAGGCCAGAGTAGGTTTCAGTTACAGAAAAGCATCTCATCAAGCCTTTCATGTAAATACAAGAGAGGAACGGAAGGTGGAACAACAGGGCCACCTGAATCCACTGCAGAATGGTTTGGGTTAGTGTCAGGCACTGGTGGAGAGATTCCTATAGCGTGCCAAGGACTGTGTCCTTGATCCAGTCTGTTTGCCATTGAGACCAGCCAGGAGCCACTATACATATGAAGCCTTCAGGGAAGCCAAGGCTGGAAGATCCCCAGAATGAAGGATGATATAACCATGATCAGAAATGTCTTGACAGGCTGGGGAAATGGGCAGAAGCGAGTAGTATGAGATAAAATGGGAGTTAACAAAAGATTAAATATGCAGGCAGAAAGTGGAGAAGAGCTGACTCCAGAGCCTCATGACAGTCTGTGGAGTTGTAGAGGCTGTAATGATGCCCTAAGCCATTCTCCCCGCAGCTGTACTCGCGGAAGTCCAGTCCACCCTGAGAGAAGTCAAGTCCTCGCAAGCAGCAGCTGCTTTCTAGGATGCTCATGCCCTTCTGACCTCACCAACTGAGCATGTCAGGGGTAAGCTGTATGTGTTTATATAAGTTAGACCCATTATCCTAATTACATGTCTTAAATGATTTAAAAGCATATAAACTATAAGTGCAAAAACAAGTTGTTTCTCAAAAAACTAAGTTGAATTCCTTGAAGAGACTCAACAAAGAACAATCACTAAAAAGTAACAACTGTGGCTGAATTAGATGTGTGTTGGGCAAGGGGACTAGAAAGACTAGAAAGAAATCATGAAAACATAGAAGGATTCTGCAGCCAGCAAGGGGACTAGAAAGACTAGAAAGAAATCATGAAAACATAGAAGGATTCTGCAGTCAGATTCCATTGATACTTTAAAGAAACTGATAGTGGACATTGTAGTTAGCACACTTTGGGTGTGGTTTATATGAGAAAGATGAGGCAGAACTCTACTTCACCAGACACTCAACTCAAAAAGACTGGCAAATGGACATGTGTTTACATGCTTTACATTCAAATAAAATGTGTAAGATAGGAATCTGATTTTCTTTGGGTCTCTTTGACTTTTTCAATTAACCCACCCGCCACCATACCAGTTGCATCAGCTATAAGTGCTTTTTCTACTGTCTTATGTTCCATTCTGGCACCAAATTTCATGATAAGCCCTGATGTTCTAGAACATATTCCAGGGAGAGGGATAAACATGGAAAAGGCTCTATGGCTCAGGTAGCACCTGGTGGTGCCTATAAGCTCTGATGGGCTGTCAGGCTCAAAGATACACAGATTCAGAGGGAAGAAGAGGGTCTCTGTCTCTGTATCTTGCTCTTTACCTATTCATCTTATGTAGTTTTTTCCTTTCCTTTCCAAGAATTACCCTTTCTGCTCACACACTAGACTGTAAACTCAAAGAAAGTAAACAAAATACCTGTTATAAATGCCCTATGGATAGACATTTATCTTAAAACTGCCTTTAATTTTAGGCTGTAGGTTTCCAACTGAGCAAAATGCAATTGTTTGCATTTGACTCTACAGGTCCCCTAGCCCAACCTCGTCTGTGCTTTTAGCATAAGACGAAGGCAATGGGGGAAGGATCTGTCTCATGATGATACCAGGTGACTGACCGAGAAAGCAGTATGTCGTGAGGGCTTACTATGTGCCACGTTCTACATTCACAACTTTTTAATATGTTTTCTCTTTTAATTCTCATCAACTTTGAGAGGTCGTTACCAGTATCCCCATTTATACAACTGAAAATAGAAAAACAAAGCAGGGGTGGTTTGCTTTTCACATAGTCCATCACTCAGCTGGGAATCAGAGAGGCAGGATGCACACTCAGGCCAGACTCTGGAATCTCCGCTCTCTTGCCAACATGTTGCACTGTCCGCACACTACATTTTCGTGTGCGCGTGTGTGCATGCGCGTGAAGAGAGAGGGAAGCCAGTGAGACAAGGTGAAACTGGAATGGCACATCTACACAGAGCTGAGGAATCAGCACAGGAGGAGTAACGAAGCAGGAAAGGGACAGACCAGGCCCCACTGTGAGACATGAGAAAGAACTGGTCAGGGACATTTTGCGGTTAGAGCCCTAGAGATTATAGGCCTGCCTGGGGGGACTGTGGTTACCAGAAAAGCAGTTAACCAGAAGCCAAAAGGGACCTGCTGAGGGCTTAAAAAGGAAAAATCTTTCCTAGAGGCCAAAAGGGTGGGGAAAAGAAGTAATTGATAGAGGGTAGAAGACGTGAGAGTTTGAAAAACACCCTCAGCCTTAGAGAGGGGCAGGCAGGAGAGGGGCTGTCTGCAGGCCCAAGTCAGGGTCTGACGGAGCCTCTTCAAAGAGCTGAGCTGTGGGTGAACCTGTCCTGGACTGGACATTGCTCGGCTGTGCTGGTTACAGAGCTATCTATACTTAGTTCCCCTAAGACAGGGATTCCCAAGGTGGGGTTCCCACACCAGCAGCATCAGCTCATCTGAAAATGTCTTAGAAATGCAAATTCTTGGGCCCCATCTCAGAGCCACTATTATAGACTAAATGTTTTATATCCTCCCACAATGTGTATGTTGAGGCTTCAAACCCTAGTTTGGCTGTGTTTGGAGATGGGGCCTCTACAGAAGTAATTAAGGTTAAATGAAGTCGTAAGTATGGGGCCCTGATCCAACAGGATTAGTGTCCTTATAAGAAGAGACACCAGAGTAACCCCCTCCCACCTGTGCATGCTCAGAGGCAAAGCCATGTGAGGATACAGTGAGAAGGAAGCCATCTGCAAGCCAGGAAGAGAGCCCTCACCAGAAACCAAACCCCGACAGAACCTTGATCTTGGACTTTTCAGCCTCCAGAACTGAGAGTAAAGAAATTTCTGTTGTTTAATCTGTCTAGTCTGGTATTTTGTTAGGCAGCCCAAGCAGACTAAGACACCCATTGAATAGGAAATAGGGGTAGAGCCTGGATAGCTGTGTTTTTAAAAGCTCTCCAGGTGATTCTGATACGAGCTCAATTTTGAGAAACACTAGTCTACCTTGGGCTGAACCAAAAAGCCTTCAACCCAATCAGCAAGCATTTACTAGAGTGCCTTGGAGAACAAAGATGAATATTCCCAGACCAAGAAACTCACAGTGGAGGGAGGAAAGTGGACAAATAAATAACATTGATAGAGTACAACAGGAGCTGTGATAGAGTCATGCCCAGAGAGTTATGGGAACACAGAGGAGGGGTCTTTCACCCTGCAGGAGGTGACCTAAGAGCTGACTCCGGAAGGTTGTTTCCACCAGCTGCAAAGAGGAAGACAAACCCATAAACCAAGGAGTACAGTCTTCCCACAAGATCTCTCCTCCATCTGCTTTCAGGAGATGTCAATCTCAGAGGCTGTGTTAGCCTGACCACGTGGAGCAGAAACTTGAGACGGCACTGGGCAGTGAGCCTGAAGATATTGAGGATGCCCAAGTCACCTCCTTTGACATAGTTCTGTCCCCCAGGCGTTGGCATTCCAGGCCTCTGATGGGAGCAGCAGCCTTGATGATCTCAGAAATGCCTTCAGGTCTTTCTTTCATTTTCTTGGTGAATAGCATATGGCATCCTTCCACCAGCACCAATCTCCCTATCAAACAGTAGCTTGGCCAACCTGGGTTTTCTCTTCTGAATACACTTTTTCATTTTTGACAACAAAGCCAGGCTGAGAATTTTCCAAATCTTTAAGTTCTGCTTCCCTTCTGATTACAAACTCCATTTTCAGTTTGTTTCTCTCTTCCTGAATTTTACTATCAGCAGCCAAGAACAGCTACACTGCACCCTGAATACTTTGCTTAGAGATTTCTTCCACCAAATATCCTAGTTCATCCCTCTTTGGTTCTGCCTTCCACAAAGCGCTAGGACACGAACACAATTTAGCCAAGTTCTTTGCCACTTTATGACAAGGATGGCCTTTCCTCCAGTTTCCAATACCTTGTTCCTCATTTCCATCTGAGACCTCATCAGAATGGCCTTTACTGTCCGTATTTCTACCAACATTCTGATCATGACACTTAGATAATTTCTGAGAAGTCTGAGGCCCTCTCTACAGCTCTCCTCTTCTTCTGAGCCCTCAACAGAATCACCCTAACACTCCATTCACAGCAATCTAGGCTCTTTCTAGCCTGCATGTCCAAACTCTTCTAGCATCTACCCATTACCCAGTTCCAAAGTCATTTCTACACTTTCAAGTATTTGTTATAGCAACAGCCCCACCTCTTGGTACCAATTTCTGTCTCAGTCCATTCCTACTCCTATAACAATATACCACAAGCTGGGTAATTTATAAACAATAGAAACTTGTTTCTCACATTGCTGGAGGCTAGCAGTCCAAGATCAGGCATCTTGACACTGACCAACAGGTTCAATGTCTGGCAAAGGCCCATTCCTCATAGATAGTGCCCTGTAGGTGTCCTTGCATGATCAAAGGTGGAAGGCCAAAAAGGGGAGGCAGTGGTCTGCAGCCTCTCTTCTAAGGGCATTCATCCCATCCAGGAGGGCGGAGCCTTCCCAGCCTTATCATTTCCAGGGTCCCCCCTTTCAAATCCATCACCTTGTGGGTATAGTTCCAACATGGGAGTGGCAATCTATACCCACCCTGGTTCTTCAAATGGAGTGAGCCCCAGAATCTCCTGCAGGGCTTGCTAAAATGCAGACTGCCAGGCCCCACCCCCAGAGGGTTTAGCAGATCTGGAGTGGGGTCCAAGAATCTGCATTTCTAACAACTTCCCATGTGATGCTGATGCTACTGGTCCTGCAGTCACACTAATTTTTAAGAACCATTTTATAGATGATTTTGGATCACTGCCATCAAGTCATCTTTTTTGAGGAACCACAGAGCCCTCCCTTAACAGCCATTTTAATATACAGACAGCAGGAATTTTACACACATCCCCATGGTCTGCCAATCACTCGGCTCAGGCACATGTTTTGGGTGCAGCCATGCATCGCTACTGTTAACAGCCAAATGTTACAGAGCAAACTGAATGCCGGCTGCTCAGTCCTTCAGATCCTCAACTCTTGGCATTTCATATTTCACCACCACCTGGAGCCTTCACTCCACCACACGTGATGGGCCATGTGACCTGCCCAGCTACAGTTGAGGAAGGACAGGGTCCTGAGAGGTGACAGGACCTGCCCACACTCGCTTGGCATCTTGGACTGAGCCTTACTTCTTCTGCATCCCATTTCTAGTTAGGAGCATGGATCCTGGAGAGAACATGGACCCCAGGGTCACACAGGAGTAACTGGTGGAGCTGATCTCACACCAGGTGGTCACCTGGTTCCTTACTTCCCTCAGGACTTCTGGCCCCTTCACTAACCAGCCCCGGATGCTGTGACTTTCCAACTCCTGCTTCTGACGACTCTAGTTCCTTTAGGTACTCCATTACTATCACACTTGCAAGCAGTTATTTCTCATCCCTGTTCAGACACAGGCATGCCCCCAACAGCCTTGCTCCTCACTTCACGCATGCTGGGAACTGCTGCAGTTTCAAAGCTGAGTAATAGTGTCCCGGGAGACATCCGACTCACGCCCCATCCCATCTCCACTTCAATAACCAGGCAAGGGACTGCCTCGAGTTTGCAGTTCTGGCAGGCACAAGGGTGTGGCAAGCACTGGCTGTCTAGTGGGTCTCAGTGCCCCACACTCCTCACAAAGAGTTGTATCTACCCCTGTCTTCCCTCGGCCTGGAGAGCCCTGTTTGGCAGAGGCCCTCCCAGCAATGCCAATCCTGTGTTCTTCCATGGTGTTCAGAAATCAGTTCTCTATGCCCATGGCTGGGCACGGTGGCTCACGGTGTAATCCCAGCACTTCTAAAGGCCAAGGCAGACAGATCACTTGAGGTCAGGAGTTTGAGACCAGCCTGGCCAACATGGTGAGACCCTGTCTTTACTAAAAATACAAAAATTAGCTGGGCCTGGTGGCAGGTGCCTGTAGTCCCAGCTACTCTGGAGGCTGAGGCAGGAGAATCGCTTGAACCCAGGAGGCGGAGGTTGCAGTGAGCCAAGATGGTGCCACTGCACTCCAGCCTGAGCAACAGAGCAAGACGCTATCTCAAAAAAAAAAAAACAAAAAAAACAAAAAAAAACAAAAAAACCCCACAAAACAAGAATTCAGTTCCCTATGTCCAAATAGCTTCCCCCTTTATATCCCAGACGCTGTGTATACAAGAGACTAGGCTAAAAAGTCACGCTTCCATAGTTAGAGAAATGCCCTTCAGGTACACACTAGTGAATCTTAGAAGTAAATTAGCTCCTCCAAAGTCCCAGCAGAACATGGTTTGAGGAATTCCCCTGCCCACAGCAATTTGGTGGCCTCATGAGTCAACATTTCTCAAATACATTCTTCAGTATTTAATGTGTAATCTTGGACCAGTGACCTAACCTCTCTGTGCCTCAGTTTCCTCATCTATATAACAGGGGCAATAACAGTATTTACTTAAAAGGCTTATTGTGAAGACTAAGTGAGCTCATGTGCGTAACTCTAAGGATAGCTGGCAGAGGGAGCCACAGGGTCTGGCTCTGACAACGATGCCGCTCTGATTATTACGGAGGTCACAAACTATGTGGCCTTATTTATATCACTTAGAGTTGTCAGTTATATGCAAATTAATGAAAGACAAGTCTCTTTCCACCAAATGGCCAGGCACAGGCAATGTGCTTTTCCTGCAGAAAGGGAAGAGCGGGGCCCACCCCTACCTGGGGGTGGGAAAAGAGGGGAATGAAAGGACTAAGGGGGTCCTTCTAGGACCTGCCAGGTCAGCTTCCTCTCAGAAGAAAGCCACAGCTGAGCAACAGCCCCACGGTCAGATGGAGCAGGCGGATAAAACAATTGCTGTCTAAACAAAAGAAGCAGGGCTGCCAACCCCACACTTACTTCCAGGACGGTCCATTGTTCAACCACAATCGCATCATAGCCCTGTATGCTTTTGCTATCTTCTGTGGAAACAGCTTCAAAGATGAATACTCCATCTGTTAAGCCATGTAAGGAATCTGTGGAAAAAGAAAAAGGCGGGGTGGGGGGTAGTTTGTAAACCGTCTGTGGCAGAAGTCTTCTAAGCAGCAAACATTTCCACTGCATTCATTAATAATCCCAATCAGAACATCTTTTCAGCATGTTAATTAAAGAAGGCACACACAGCCATGGAGTCTATCTAGCCCTATCAGAATGAATGAGGCTAATTTACCTCACAGTTTTGAATAATATCCTTGATTTATGAGCCCAAATTTCATTGTTAGCAATCACCATTTGATTTCACGCGTTTACCTTCCTTTTCATGCTCCAGCGTCAGGATGCACTGGGGAGAACTTATCCAGGGTAAAACACAGTCATTTAGAGACAGTTTTTAGAAGCAAACTATATTTAGGTGAGGGTTTTTTTTTAAAGGGAAGAGATATAACACACCAGATCTGAGCTTGTCAGATGCGTTCTAGATGCGTTGATTCTTGGAAGTTCACATGATGTGGGCTGCTGTCCAGACAGCATTTTAGGCAGCTCTTGTCAAGAGGTGGAATGTGGGGGAGAGGGAATTTTCCCAAATAATTTACCACTGGAAATGTTTCCCTGGGCACTGCTGTAGTCAATGTACCAGGTTCTGAACTCTGTACGATTCGACAAGTCTACATGAAATGTATAGCATGATCAAAAACTATCTTAGGCAATGAGGGTACAAAGAAATATAGAACAGGCTGGGTGCAGTGGCTCACGCCTATAATCCCAGCACTTTGGGAGGCCAAGGTAGGCGGATTCCCTGAGCTCAGGAGTTCGAGACCAGCCTGGGCAACACAGTGAAACCCTATCTCTACTAAAATACAAAAAATTAGCTGGGCGTGGCGGGGTGCGCCTGTAATCCCAGCTACTTGGAAGGCAGAGGTTGCAATGAGCCGAGATAGCACCACTGTACTTCAGCCTGGGCGACAGAGTGAGACTCTGTCTCCAAAAAAAAAAAAAAAAAAAAAAAAAAAAAAGAGCAGAGTCCTTGCCCCTACAAAATACACTAAGGGAAGCACCTTTTACCCCTTTGTTTGGTACATGGCTCCTAAATGTCCTAGGCCCATTTTGATAAGGGATTTGGGGAAAGAAGACTGACTTAGAAGCAAGTGGTTTGGGGCTGGGTTGTATCATGAAAGGTGATGTGACTCTTTCAAGGGATGAGTCTCTCATCTGTGGGATTATGGACAGAACAATCTCTCTTGGTTCCCAGATTTGATGCTATAAACACTGCTCAATCATAATATTATGGACTGAATTGTGTCCTCCCAAAATTCGTATGTTGAAGCCCTAACTCGCAATGTGACTATATTTGGAGACAGAGCCTTTAGGAAGGTAATTAAGGTTAAATGAGGTCCTAGTCCTCCTTTAACTAGGGTGGGATGGGGCCTTAGTCTAATAGGACTGGTGTCCTTATTAGAAGAGGAAGAGAAACCAGAGCCCTCTCTCTCCCTCACCTGGCATGTGTAAAGAGGAAAAGCCATGTGAGGACACAGCAGGAAGGTGGCTATCTGCAAGCTAGGAAAAGAGCCCTAGCCAGAAACTGAAGTTGCTGGAACCTTGACCATGGACTTCTAGCCTCCAGAACTGAGAGAAAATAAGTGTCTGTTTAAGCCACCCGGTGTGTGGTATTTTTTTATGACAGTCCTAGTAAACAAACACACATACAAAGCACATTTCAATGATATGCTCTTTTAAAAGGACAATTTTTAATAGGACAAATCCATAATAATGTGACCTTTTTTTTTTTCCCCTCCACGGGGAGGAAGGGAGACAAATTCAGAAAGTCCCCTGAATCACACTGGAGTTTCTGGAACTCCCAGTATTTTCTAGAATCACAAAGAAAAAGACTGACAGATGTGAATATATAACAATATTTAGCTTGGGCTCCCAACAGACCCCATAAACAAAAGGTCATCAACATGAGAAAATTATTTGCAACAACAATAACAAAATAAAGGCTAAGCTCAATATTTTGTATGTACAAAGCTTTTACAGATAGTTAAAAATACTAAAACACCATTAGAAACAAAGGACATAAACTAGCAATTAATTAATTCTCTTTCTCTTTCCATGGCCAGTAAACATTGAAAAACAATTGCAATCTCTTTTTTCTTGTTTGTTTGAGATGGGGTCTCACTCTGTCTCTTAGACTGGAGTGCCATGGCACAATCACGGCTCACTGCAGCCTCAACCTCCTGGGCTCAAGTGATCCTCCCACCACAGCCTCCCCAGTAGCTGGGACCACAGGCACATGCCACCACCCCTAGCTGTTTTTATTATTTGTAGAGATGGGGTCTCACCACATTTCTCAGGCTAGTCTCGGACTGCTGGACTCCAGTGATCCTTGGTCTCCCAAAGTGCTGGGATTACAGGCATAAGCCACTGCTCCAGGCCTCAACTTCTTTTTTATTTAGCAAGGTGACAAATTTTGAAAAGAAAATTCTCACTGCTGGTAAAGGTATGGTGATATGGGAAAGTTTATAGTGCTTAAGGGAATTTTAACTGTACAGTCTTTCTAGAAAGCAATTTAACAATTTTGCAGGATCTTGCCACAAAAAGTCCATCCTCTTTCACCCAGAAAGCTTACCCTTCTTGTCCATCTTGAGGTAATAACCTCCAATACCATCAAATATCCATCTACAAGCATTACTTATAAAATTACTTAAAAACTTAATCTAAATGTTCAACAATCCAAAGATTTAACCATAGAAAAATAGTTAAATTTAGAGATTTCTGTATAACACTAGGCTGTCCCTAAAATTATCATGGGAATTTAATGATTCAGAAAAATGCTTTAGATACAATATTATGGAGAAACACTAGGATATAAAACTGCCACATGAGCTCAATATGGATTTTTATGTTAAAACGGTTTAGACAAACTTTAAGGAAATACACAAAATGCTAGCAGCAGTTACAGGTGGTGGAATTACATACAATTTGAGTTTTCTTTTATATCCTTCCTTTTCCGTGAGGTTATTAACAAGTTAAATCGGGTGTAACACAAGTAAATGGACAACACAGATGACAGAGAATGTCCTTTTTCTCTCTACAAGGCTCTTGAAGGCATAACTAGAATCAAAGAGTTTTGTAAAACTATGAGGAGATGGATATTAGTATAATCTAAATAGAAAAACTTTCCTTAGAGGAGTCTAAAAATGGAAGATAGGGGCTCAGAAGGGTGAGTGACATGTTACTGGAGTTCAAGTTTACCCTGAATAACCTTCCAGCCATTCATTATGACACCTACTGGGAATCTATTATGTGCCAAGTAGTCCTGTAGTCACTAGAGATCTCACGAGCAGCAAGACAAAGTCCCTGCCTCCATGCAGCTTACCTTGCAGTGGAGGAGCAAGACAATAACACCATGTCAGAGGTGACAAATCCTAGAAAAATACCAAGTGGGCCAAGGGGAGAGTGAAAGTGGACACAGTGGTAGTGGCTATTTTTGAAAGAGGCATCAGGGTAGGGCTCCCCACTTCAAGTGAACTAAGCAAGCAAGGACTATGGATCTGCAGGGTTTGAGAGTTCCAGGAGGAAGGGACAGCCAGCCTGACATGCAGAGTAAATGAAGGACAGTCAAGGACCAGGTGAGCAGCAGAATCAGGAGAGAAGGTAGTTAAGACTAAATTGACTGGTGGGGAGGCCAGCCATTTAGGGCTCTGTTCATCTGACTTGCTTGGCCAATGGGATATTAGTAGGTGTAATGCAAGCAGAGGCATAAAAAGCACATGTGTGGTTGAGCTTGGCCTCTTGCGTCTTTGCCATTACATTGAGAGGGCATGCCCCAGCTAGCCAGTTGGTTCTAGGGAGATGAAGGACAAATGGAGCAGAGCTGCCCCAATGGAGCCCAGCTGAGACCAGGTCTGCCTCAACAGAGCTGCTCCAGCCAACCCCAAAATCTACCAGAGTAAATTGTTACCATTGTAAGCCAATGAGTTCTGAAGTGGTTTGTTACACAGCATTATTGGAGCAATAGCTGACTGACACAATGCCCAATCTAGACCTAAAAACAAGACCACGGTACTTTGCTTAGCATAGGTCCTTATTCCAGAATAATAGGGAGGCCTAACCGGTTCAACAAAACCATGGCTGTAAGGGTAATGAGCACAGCAGCCTTATCCTGATATTATCCCAACATAAGGTAATTCTCCATTTCAAGTGAGAGCCCTATGGGTAAACCAATAACACACTCCAGCTTCTTGTTTCCTATCCTGAGAGTCTGTTATCAAACAGCCTTGGCAGGTGCTAAGCTTGCCTCTTATCTGCTTTGCTGAAAAGTTTCTCCCATGTGCTTATTCCATGGCCTCCTAAGAGACATGTTTCATAGGTGATCAGGGAAAAACAGCCGCTGTACAGCTAAATCACATCACAGGTATTTTGGGGTCCAAGGTGAGTACGGACCATAGTCCGGCTCACTTTTTAAGTTCTGGGTAACACTCCAGGAGTCCATCTGGAGCCCCTATCACATTAGGGATGTCCTAAGAGACCCCTTTGAGTAAAGCCCTCCCAAATCCTGACCTGGGCATGCTTGAGACCAGAAGACACTCAATGATTCCATCAGGATTGTATCAACACAGCACACATTTCCTCAAGACTTCTACAAAAATATGTTACATCAAATTTCCAAAGCCTCTACCTACAGATCTTCTCAATGGAAAACCTCTAAGCCCTTTAAAAGTGCCTGCCATGTGCTTTAAGTATTTAAGTGCCTAATTCAACATAAATTATCTGATGGTGTTTAGCCTGCCCATGGCGAGCATGGCAGAGCTGAGGTCCAGATGAGGGAAGGGGACACTCACAGCCCATCCAGACTTTTTCTCCATCCCCTGCTGGGCTTCCTCTCCTTCCTCCTGAGTCAGGCCTGGGAGTGGGGCTGTGTAGTCAGCAGGGAAAGCTACAGCTAGCTTGGGGGCATGAAGGAGGAACACACCCAGATCCACCCACCTCATCCACTGCCTGCTTCCCAGTCTCCCCACCTTAGCCTAATCCTCCAGTATTCTGAATCCAGAGCACTGATTCACCTACTTAACCATGAGGCTGAAGTTCAGAATGGCTGTCAAAATCTGGTTATCTGTAACAGCAAAAAAGTCAATGAACCACAGAGAGCAGACAGCTGGGCTTTTAAAGAGTCTCTTGTTTTGACGGCCTTGTCCGCTCCTTGTCTCCTCATTACCTTCATGGCTCAGCCTCACTATAATGTGCACCGAGTTGGGTATAAATAGGTTTATCTTAGAGTGAAGGCTCCGATGTAAAAAGGTTAAACTGCCCTCCATCTATGGAAAACATTCCATTATCACTGCATTTTTTATTAAAGCGAAGATGCTTCCCTACTGTGCACAAAAAGCTATCTGCCCTCGTACTGTATAAATATTTGATGTTGGTCTTTTGGTAAAAGGCCACCTTAATATTCCAGGCTTATGGCTCACAAGAAGGATGTGGGAAAAGGAGATTTGTCATATTATTTCAAGAGGCAAATTCTATGAGGCAACCACTCTTCTGCAGCCTCTGAGACATTAAGACTCTGTCTATCAAGCTAACCTTCAGGCTCAGCCCTAGGGTGCTATGCTTTGCCAAAGTCTAGCCTGAATGTGCATGCCATGACAAGCGGTCAATGCATTTGGTCTATTTTTGCAGGGTTAAAAACAAAGTGTTACTATTCTCCTTTAAGCAAGCTAGACTGGACTAGATTGTCTACCCTGGAGTAGCTGGCATAACAGATGCTCTTGCCTCTCTGAGGGCACCTTCTCTCGATCAGAGGCTGCAGTGCTCTTGGCACCACCTTGATTCCAGGATTGGCACTGGCCAACTGCATAAGCACAACTGCACATGCAGTCATATGACATGTGATCCCATGGCAAATGTAATCACTGCTCAACCAATCCCAGGTAACGGTGCCATGTGCTTCCCAATCACCCCGCAGCTAAGTTGCTCTATTAACCAAAGAATGAGCAAGGCGTTGCCTTCTCTTGCTTCTTGAACACCCACTGCTGCTCTGGGTCTGCTGCCTTTCTACATTCTCCATTTGAGGCACTGAATAATCTAGAAAAGATATTACTCCTCTTCAGCTAGAAAAGGGTTAGCTTGCAAGTTGCAGCACCATTGAACTGACCAGATAGGGAAGAAACATTGTGATTCAGTGTTAGCTGGATGTGAGGCACTCTGCCAGGTGCAGTTCAAGGCTTTTCATTGAATCCTCCCCAAAATTCTGTAAGAGTTGTCATTCCCTTTTAGTGGGTAGACAACCGAGTTAAATGATTAGTCCATGTTCATATGGAATACAAAGGCCAAACCAGATCTGAAATGTGATTTGTTTGATCCTAAAACCTACCCGTTTTCAACAGTAGACATTTACTGAGCTACTACTATGATGAGGCAGACCCTGTTTGAGGAACTGGAGGTAGGTGCTAAACAGGCTAGGTTTCTACCCTTGCAGAGCTGGTGTTTTCTGACCACTGCACCATACTCTCTCTGCCTTGGTGGTTAGGATGAGATTTCAGTTGGGGCACAATGAGATGGGCTTAGGGCTTCTGTTTGGGGCCACATCTGTACAGATGCCATGCTGTCCTATATGGGGCAAAAAAAATAAAAATAAAAATATGCTTGTAAATGGGTAAGTTATATATATAGCTGTGTATTTGACACAATGGAAGAGCACACAGCAATGAGAGAAAATGGTCTGCAATTACATGTAAAAATGTGGACGAATTCCACAACGATAAGTGTATAAAGTTTGTATACAGTTCAAAACTCATCAATAGTGTTTCAGGTAGGGACTGTGCTTACCCCGGGGGGATAGAAACAGCGTGGGACATGTAGGGGCTTCTAGGGGCTTGATCTGTTCTATTTCTTGATCTATGTGCTGGTGACATGGATGTGCTCACCGTGTGAAAAGCCACTGAGCTATATCCTATGATCTGTACAATTTTTTTATGTGTGTGCTAAACTGCAATACAAATTTTTTAATGGTGTCCTATGGACACATGGAGAAAATGCATTTAATAGCATATGTGCAATTTAGCCCCTACATTATTAAGTGGCTTCTTTGAAATAGAAGCCCTGCCTGTAACCACTAGGCCAGACATTCCTGGAGATGGGTGGTGTCCCAAGGGAGTGGCTATCAGAAACACCTGCTACTACTTCATTCTCCCTCTTTTACCAGTCCCACCCTAAAACCTGCCGGTTCCTGGTGAAGCACTCCAATAGCAGCTTTTCCCCTCATCACCACTGACATTGTTGAGCATCATCCAGAATTATCATTAGTCACCTTCTGAATACAGGCACTGTGATGTTAAGAAAGTACAAAAAGTAAGGACCTGCCTGGGGGGTTTGTTGTGAATATGTCTATATAAAATGTATACCCCACATATTTAATACATATTTATTTAAACCATGTACATGTGGTTTACATATGTATTTTGCAAATATATGGTCATGGAGGATACGCTAGGTGTCAAAAAAGGTGGTATAAATACCAATACCAAGTGTTAACTTGAATTTAGATGCAGCTGGGGCACCGGAGAAAGTCTCAAGGGAGACCGAATCTTTTTAAAAGGTGGGAACAGAGAGACATCTGGGTGTCATGTGACCCCTATGTGATGCAGCGTGGAGAACACATTGCCTGGAATGGATTCTTGTCATAATTCTTAATTTATCAAGGCCTTAGAACTAACTTCCAGGTTACGAGAAATAGAGGTTGGAGAAATAAGATCAATGACACCATGAGCACTGATCAGATGAAGCATCATGCAGGCCATTCTGCAGAATGAGAGGCTAGGTTCCTTTCAAGCAGTCAGGAAAAGAAAAAAGGGCTCTTGTAGGCAAAAAGAGAAGTGAGGATACAGTCACCGCAAACGCTGACTGTTGCTGGAGTAGATCTGGTTTGGATAATCAGCTGCAAAGGCCATTTCTGAAACAAAGAGATGGAGGACTGCCAGGGTAGGAAAGGGCAAGGACAGGCCAAGGGTATGAGGAACGAGGAGCAGGAGTAGGCAGGGGGGTGGGGCAGGGAAGGCAGGGCAAAGAGGGTAGTTGGGGGCAGGGGATAGGACAGAACAAGAGGAATGCTGGGCAAGGCAGGGCAAGAGAGATGGTGGCAGTGGCAGCAGCCTCAGTGGCTGGTGATGGCCAGCAGCAATTCTGCAGGCCCAGAGGCCTTGTGAAAAATCAGCCTCCTCACTGAGTCTTCGGGGTTGGGCAGCCTCAATCTTACCCTGAACTCCTGACTCCCACCCAACTCCTCCACAACAGCCAGCTCAGCTTGGGGTCTCTCCTCCTGGTCTTTCCCATCCTCTAGAAATAGAGAGCCTGTTTCACTGGCCGACATGTTCCTGAGTGCCTGGCTGCTCTGCTATGTGGCCCCTGGACTCATTCTTGCTTCCATCGGGTCCTGCCACCTCCCTAGAGTGACCCTGGAGTCCTCCTCTCCCCACCAGGAGAGCCACCAAAGTCCCGCTGGGGGCCACAACTCCTGCCAGCATAGCCAGGTCTTTCCTCTTCTATCCCGCCCACCTCATGGTCCTTTTGTCTGCCTACTCCCTTCTTTCTTCTGCCACCTTCTTGCTCTTACTAGCCAGTAACCTTGACAATGACATAATGTCTCTGTGCCTCAGTTTCCACAGCTATAACACAGGCATAACAACAGTACCTACTTCACTGCAAGGATGAAGTCAATGCTAAGTTTGAATTGCTGAGCCCAGCACCCACACAAAGCACCCGCTAGGTGTCCACGGTCATCACTACACCCCTCCTCTGTGCCCTAAGCTTGCCAGAGCTCATGGGCAGAGCCTCCCCCAGCCCAAGACACCTGGTGATTCTAAGATGTAATGAATGACCCAGGGAGAGGAGTCCTGGAGACCATGAGCAGGAGCCCAAACTTGAGGAATGTACAAGTCTTTCTATGTCCTGGAGTGGGAGGCATGGGGAGGGGAGTAATGCCTCGAGAACAGAAGCTCTGGAGTCTGCACTGGGTAATTTGGGCTGAAACATCACCTTGTTTATGGGACAAAGTTCTCATGAGCTTTATGACTCTGTGGAAAATACTTTGGAGTATAAATCTCTATTTAAGAGTCATGACTGGTGCCTTTCCAGATGGCAAACAGCTTAAAGATGTGCTTCTAGCTCTGCCAGATTTATTTGTAAGGACACTAATTATCTCATTAGAAATAGGTTCCTCTTATGATTATGATTAGCTTGCCATTTTTTTTCTTAATTCTGGGAAAAGAACACACACGTATTTCATCCCAGGCCAACGGAAACCTTGAACTTTTCCAGAGCAGAAACACCCTAACCCAGTAAGCATTACTCCCAGTCACACTCTCCCTCCCAAAAGATATATAAAGGGTGAAATTGTGTTTAAAATCAGAGTGGATTTCAATTCATTTTGTTCTGAGAATTTTGCAGCCCTCCCTGACATAGATACGAACAGCTATGGTGGAGCTTTAAGATATGGGCTGCATACAGGAAGATGCCTGGGCCCTGTGGAGGACTTCATAGTTGCGCTTGCCAGGGGAAATTTCATGTTCTGTCTTCAGGGCAGGAAGAATGAATTGAATGCGGTTAAAGCCAAGGGAGGCTATAACAGTATTTCAAACACTCATGTCAAATCTGAAGAAAAAGCTGTCTAAGTTGTCTGCGTTTCTGGACTCCAGGTTGAAGAGTGGGGTGACGGGGAGTAGAGGGGGCTAACTCAGCCCTGATCGCCAAACCATGATGGTAGAGGAACAGTAAATGGGTTTGTGAACGTTCCAGGTGTTCTTTCTTGGGGGTCTTAGGGCTCCTGACATGCTCAGGCAGTGGGGTCAAAGAGAAAACCTTCCTTTTGATGCCCTAGTTTTCCTAAGAGGGGAAGAAATTCCAAGTGGCCACCTGGGTATCCACTATCTCCAGCACCTCCCTATACACCTTCAACAACTAACCATTAGTTTCCTAGGGAGGAATGTAAAACTATGCACGGCCATAGAGAGCATCTGTGGGCACCGAGAGGGGATGAAAGGAGCCACTGTTGCCACAACCCAAGACAGGCAATGGGGTGTCCCTGCAGGAAACAGGGAGCCAAAGGTTCCTCCCTGGCCTCCCCTGACACTGGTAAGTCAGGCTGTAAACATCTGTCCCAAGTTGGCCCCAAGCACGTACCGCGACTGGTGTTTTATGATGCATCTCAAACCAGACTCTGACAATCCCTGGCTTTGGGGAACTTTGCAGGTACCCATGGAGGGCTTCCTTGTGTAGAGAGAGGTTACCCACCTTGCCACTAGGGCACAGAAGTAACCCTACATTAGTTGTATTAAAGACATGATATTCTAGAACTGCACTGACCAAGTGCACACTGACCAGTGACCCTAGCCACTAGCCACATAGAGTTATTTAAACTTAAATTAATGAAAGTTAAATGAATTTTAAAACTCAATTATTCAGCTGCAGTATCCATATTTCAAGTGCTTAGTAGCCGCAGGCAGCTGGTGGCCGCCATACTGGACAACCCAGATACAGAACAAACACCTCCATCATCACGGGCACTTCTATTGGACAGCCCTGCTCTGGATGTATTCTTAACAAGCCAATCACCTTTCTTGTGTCATTCATGCATTCAACAAATGGTTATGGACCATTACACTATACAACACCTGCTGCTACTATGATAACATGTCAACACTAGACAATGATACTTAGAGACTTGCATGCAAAATTAAGACCTGTCTCTGCTCTATCACGTTCTAAGGCTTTGGATGATTTAAAGTACATTCATTTAGAATTCAGGATCTCAGGATGCTTGCTGGCATTTCAAGGACTGCAAACAATGTAGAATCCAAACTCTGTTCATGACTCTGCTAATGCTTGAGAGAAAACGGCTCAACAACAACACACGATACTGTTGACGCCCCCTGCCAGGTTTTGCTGGGATTGACGAATTTAGTGTTATGTTTCACTTAGGAATCCTGCTGACTGGCAGCCCTCAGGATATGCACGTGCTGGCACGTTGGTCCCACTCCCCAAATTGCCTCCCAGATTTGACACACCCTGGTGACTCAACTTGCCTTCTCGTTAACCCAAAGCCCTTTCTTTGTTGGACACATTTTCCCACTGTGGGCAGACTTTCTGCCTTAGGAGAGCTGACATCAATAGTGCTATCCCATGCAGCAAACCACCAGAGACAACACATTACTGGGGAGGGCGTACTGGGTGCTGGGAGACCTGGGAACAGTGTGTGTCTCAGTGGAGCTTACAGAAACCAGGCTGTTCAATTTATTTCTCTGCTGTTAATTTCAAGGTGCTGCTACTGCTATTTCAACTGTAATAGTGTCTACAAACAATTTGCACTTTGGAATGGCACAATCCCAGGGGGTAATTAACAAATCCAGGGAACAATCTTTTTAAAAGCCTTTAAAAGCAACAGAGACTGAAGCCACCTTCGATGAAATAGAATCACTCCACTTTCTCTGTCATTTCAGAAGATACCTGGCTGACTCCTAGAGAGGTTTAGAGAGCACAGGCCCTGGGCTTTATGGAAAGTTCCTCAAGATGTGTTAATTAGAAATAAAATGCAGCATGGTTATTGGCCGCAGAGCTTTCTGAATGAAGCAGGCTCTGAAGAGGGACTAAGATTTCAAGAGTTAGAAGCCAAGTTCACAAAGGGCCACCCGAGGACTGTGAATTCCAAACATACCGTTCACCGTTCCAAGGTAGAAGACTGCGTTCACCAGCATGCCTCCTTTCCGGAAGTGGTCGCTCATGTGCTCTAACCAGTTGGCGTCCAAGCCGTTCACTGTCTGGCCATTCTTGGAGACACGGAGAGGAATGGTGACAGGGTAGTATTGCCGGCACTTCTGATGGCTTTTCGGTTTGTTGAAAAGGGTGAAGATCTCCATTTCTGTTGGGATTGTAAAGGCAGTGGAGAGAGAAGAGGTCAACTGATGATAAAAATCTGCTTCATCGGGTTTAGTGGAATCTCTCAGGAGCCTGAATAAATGAGATGATGAATGCTGTAATCTCTGTGAGGCTGTATTGCTGCCAGATAATAAAGCCTCATTCCAAGTAGTAAGTTGAGGCTGGCTTAAAGTAACATGGACCTGAAAGGTTGGGCTTCTGATGGGGGACTTAGGTTTTTAATCTGGAATATAATGAATAGCTGTTATCTGGGATTAATGTTCACAGCTAGGTGTTTGAGAAAAGAACATAGCAGATGGTTCTAGAAAGTCATACAAATATGTGTTTTAGAAATAAAAGCAGACATATTTGGGAGAGAGTGGTCTTTGAAAAAGTAAATGTACAGAGACACATAAAAACAAAAATACTGCTCTAATTCCAGGAACCTTGTACACTCCTGAACTCACTATTTATAAACTGCAGTAGTGTTTCCTGGGGCTGAACCCATAATACTTAATCAAGTACATCAAAAATACATCATTGATATGTAAAAATAAATATGTTCCCGTAAATGAGAGTTCCTGCCTGGAGTGGCAGGTCGGTCCAAACAGCCAAGAAAGCACTGGGGATGAGGCGCCGAGCTTTCGGTTCCTTCTTTTATAGCTCAGTTCTTCAGCAATCAATCATCACTGCCACCCAGCAGCTGAGCCGCGCCTGCCTACGTGCGGCTGCGCATGGGTTAGCAGTAGCAGCCTCCAGAAGCAAATACCTGGAATTTCAATCTAAGTCTGAGGGTCTATTTTTGTGCTCCTCATTTAGTCAAGCAATCAGTTGACCCAGCTTAAAAAGTCTTGCTTACACAGGCTAGTCAGGAATATGCTTTGGTTTCCAAAAATATCTTGTTAAATCATAAGAAAATCCCCACCCTTCTTTGAAACAAGAATTTAAAGGTCATAAACAATGGTTGACATTAGCAAGAAGGACAAAGCACATTCATGCTCCCTGCCTGAGACACCTGAACCCACACTCTCTGATGCTGTTTCTCAAATTTCAGTATCTCACAATGTTTTGTGGTATCCAAGTACTAGTTGATTTTTTTTAATTGACTCACTTTCCTTTATTTAAATACTTTTTTTTTTAAAAAAAGGAAACTTTGTTTCATGACTGTGACAGCAGTCCTACCACTTGCCAAAAACAAGGGGTGACGATAAAGCACATTAACACCAAATATGTTCATCTAACATCTAAGATTATCTCACATAGGTCACAAAGTCTTCTCACAGCCCCATCTGAGTGAACACCAGCAGAGATCTCTAGGGACCAACGCTGGGCCATATTGCTTTGTCATCAGCAATACCCGAATGAACAGCAGCCATTTTAGGCTTTCCATCCAATAGAACAACTAGGAAAGGAAGGTGCCCATCTTTGGAAGTGGCCACCTGGATTTTCAACACCAATTCTAGCCTGTTCATCCTCCCCATCCCAAGTTGCTTTTCTCAGCCCTCCTCCTTGCTCAGGAAGCCATCCCCAGCCCGGAAGTACTTCCACACCAGAAATTAGGTATTGGTGTATGGAGCTGGCAATCACTAGACTAGTCTGTGAGTTCAAAATACAAACTGTAGAAATGGAGCGACACAGAGAAGGTTCGTAATGGAGGGAATCCAGCCATAAATTGGGGCTGGGGTGGGCAGGAGGTGAACTGGATGATCGGGTGTTTTCCAGTCCTGGGTGTCATGGGTTCAATTAAAAGCTGCAGCTACCGAGGGCAAGAGGATAAGCAAGGTTTTAGTGAGTTCTTGAGTTTATCTGGATTCCTTCTAAAGCAGACCCTGCAAGCTTTCCTGTGCAAGTAGTTTATTTGAGAAGAGATCCCAGGAAAGAGGGAAGGAGCAGGAATGGAAAACAGGGAGGAGATGGAGATGATACCAGTGAATGAATGCACTGAACAGCATGTTACCGCTGGGGCAACTAGGGCTCAATCCCAACAGGGGCCCTGAGATACTATGTAAAACACACCTCAGATTCACCCACCAAAGGCAAGGAACGTGGGACATTTATCCTCATAAACTGAAAGTCACTCCTGAATCATTCATTCCCCAGGGCCCATTCCCGAGAATGTCTGCAGGTAGAGAGGCTAAGGAAGCTGTGGGCTTGGCCAGAGCTGCCCAAAGGTGACCCCAACATGGGCCACAGCACCACTCGCTACAGCCTGCTACAGTCTGCTACAGTCAAGCACAAATGCAAATGAATTAAGAAGAAGAAAAAAATCACAGCCTCTGTATGGGAGAAGTAGGTGGGGAATTTGGAAGTGGCCAAAGTCCAAAACTACATGGTAACACTTGATCACACAGAAGGAACTGGCACTCCGTGGCAAGACAAAAACACAACTTTCCCAAATGCGTAATGAACCAGAAAAAGGGGAAGGCCAAAGGAGAAGTGAGAATGCTGGGGGTGTAGTGGAGGAAGACAGAGACCCTCAGAAAAGGTAGATGGTGCTGACAGCTTTCCCAGCTTGATCTTCCCCAGGGGGTCAGACTGAAACCAGAGACAGAAATCAGTTTCTCAGGAAAAGGAAACAGCGTTGGGACGAAGAGCTGCCAAAGCACCAGCAGCAATGAAATATTGGGAGAAACCTGACTGCATACGCGTAGCCCTTGTACACTCCTCTGTCCCATCATCTCCTTGTCCCCAGTCCTTTCTCTACCCACATGGAAACCAGCCAAGAGAAACTGTCCAAAAGTGATGTCCTCTGATGTTTTAATATTCTCATTCTCCAACACACATCCTCACGTGAGCAAGCACCAAAGATTCCAAAAAGAAGCCCCATGTTTGTTTAAATGTTCTCAGCTGCTCTGTGACTCTGCCATGACCAGCTGGAAGATTTTTCCAGATATGGGACAGTGAGTCCCAAAGGGGTTGAGAACATTCTGGGAGTAGCTGAAGGACTGTACTGGCAGAGCACCCAAGGAGCATTGGGACTGTCTTCTCGTCTCTCCCTTTCCCCCACCTTGTCTCATTTAGTTCCCTCCTGTTATACATGTGTTCACTGTATTAACCTCTAAGCCAACCAGAGGAGAAAGTGAGGGCAGGTTAAGGGAGCGTGGGGCCCAAGGGTAGGGGTAGCTGAGTCCTGCTGGCCTGGGAGCCTGGTCCATTCAGGCCTTGCCAGGCTACTAGGGAGTGGGGAGGAAAGAGGCAGGTGTCCAACCCTGAGGTCTGTGCCTGGTCGTGGGGACTCAGGCACAGGATGGAAGGCTGCAGTTTGCCTTCAGGTGGGGCCCCAGAGAGCCCAGGTCTTGAGGGTAAGCAGGGGACTGGCAGGCCCTGCTGTCCCAGGAGACCTGTGGTCTGGAGAGAAGAAAGAGTTTAGAGCCTGGCTGAAAATCTGGGGCTCCAAGGGCTAGATGTGGGAGGACAAGGCAGCTGGTCGTTAGCTGCACTGGAAGGAACAAGTGGCATCACACTTGGCTGGGCAGCCCAAGCTGGGTGGGGACTGCAGGCTGCTGAGGTCATGGGCAGAAGGGACTAAGCAGAAAGGTTTGCATTGGGAAGGGAGGCAGTGGGCACCATGGTGGCGAGGCAGGCAGGAGGGTAGAAGGGCCCCAGGCTGCTCCATCCAGATGCCTAGATCTGGGCAAGGCTGCTCAAGCTTCGCTCAGACTTGGCTACTAATAGCAGGGCACCTCTGGGCCAGCGTGAGGCCCACTTGCCAGGGCAGCAGGAAAGGCAAAGTGCAGGGACCGCTGCATGCACAACAATCCACGGGAATCCACCTCTAAGGATGACAGCAGCCACAGGCATGTATCCCTTATTTATAAGGGCCTTTCACCTTCACCATCTCATGTGACTCTCCCAACCTTGATGGGAGGGGGTGGGCACTGGTTCTGTGCCCAGAAGCGTTAAGTGGATCCCTCAGAAATCACAAGCCATTAAGTGGCACAGCCAAGAGTCTTTCAAACCCCAAACCCTGGGCTCTTTCCCAAATCTAACAAGAGACTAATTTCATCAGGACACAGAAGGCAGGGGCTGATGACCACGGGTGGCAGCTCAATAGCTGTTTGTTAATGGACTGAGTAAAAGGCCAGAAAGATGGCGGCAGGTGGCAGATCTGGGAGGGGGCCGCATCATGGGGTCCAACTATCCCGAGGGAGTGGGGAGGAAGGAGCCCTCACATCAGGAAAGCCCAACCCCCAGGTTTTGGCCATTCACAATGAACTGGCAGCCAGGGAGGGCTACTGAATAAAATCCTCTCAGTCAGAAATGTGATTGGCACCACAGGCTAGGGTTTCTGGCTGACATTTCTAAGCATTTCAAGTAAGGAATTGTAGGGTAGGAAGGGCAGTGCTTGGAAGACTTATTTTGGTGACAGTGAGAATGATTAGAATTTTCGTGAACCTGTCTAGCCTCCTGGTTTCTCTGATGGAAGTTGTGGCAACGGAGATGCTGAGGCAGTCCCTGCACAGGCTCAGGTGATCATGGCACAGCATGGACCTCCAACCAAAAGGAAATTCCCCCAGACCAGGAAACAAAAGTCAGCAAGCAGGAAGAGGAACACACGACACACAGCGGGCCTCCCCCAGAACCTACAGGGGCAAGGAGGCGTGACGGCTGCGCAGAGCCCGCAGAGATGGGGAGACGTCCTGCCCCTGCTTCCGCACAGAGAATGCACTGGAAAGTCCTGTCTGAGCAGGCACTGCCTAGATTCCTCTCCCCAAGGCCTCCTCTAAAGGAAATAAATTAACTGAGGAGAAGGAGGGAAGAGGAGGGAGACTCCCTCTGGATTTTTTTTTAATTGTCTTGCTGTGATTGCCTATTTAAGCCCACCTGGCAGAAGAGGAGTAAAAACACTTCACCCTCGTTAGGGGGCCCTGAGAGAAGGCAAGCTGGGAGCTGAGCAGGCGGTGGGGAGGGGTGCCTGGGGGGCACTGTGTGTGCCTGTGGGGGAGTGATGGGGAGTGGACTTCCCAGGAGAGAGATTGGGAGAGAGGCCGGGGGTCAGGTGAGGGTCACAACCAGTGGGGACAGGGTCCCTGGACGTTCAGCCTTCAGGGAGGCCAAATGCTCAAGCTGTGATAAAGAAATTTAACTGTATAGGGGTATAAAAGGTGATGCTCCCTATTTGTAAAATGGACATAGTAATAGCATCTTCTGCCATAAAGCTTTTGTGAGGAGTAACTGAGATAACACAAGGAGGACACAGCATAGTGCACTTGGAGGGTGACTGCCATCGTGACCAGTGAAAGGCCTATATGTGAAATGATCCCTGTATGAAAAACCTAAAGGCTCATTTATTCCCCCAAAGGAGGAGAAAGGGATACAGTGAGCTGCCTAAATTCCAGAGATTTGCAGCCCGAGCAGAGAGATAAAGGGACTGCTTTATGTGTAGAGACAGGCAGTGTCTACCTGCCTAGGGAGACTGGGCTGGAAGGAGGCTTTAATCCCTTTTCCTGGCCTGCCCTTGCAGAGCTGAAATTCTCATCCATTGGTGGGCTGAACACCTCCAGAAACACACGCATTCACCCATTCCTCCCCAGCAGGGTCTGTTTCTCCAGGAGAGAACAGGGACTTGGGTGATGGGATTGGGGCCAAAATGCTTTGGGTGTCAATTTTTCTGTGTGTTCAGCCATCAGGCGAGATTCTGGGTGAGGGAGGTGAGTGGCCACAGGGTAGCAGGAAGGTCCTGGGCACCTGGGGAGGTTCCAGTGAATAATCCTCTCACCGAAGGCAGGAAGTCTGGAAGGAGTCTCGGAGGAAGGTGGGCTCTGGAACACAGGAAGGATCTGAAAACTCCTGAGGAAACCTCAGTAGTAAATGCCTCCTTTCTCAAAGCCAATATTCCATGAGAGGTAGAGGTCAAGCGTCAGGACTACGAGTCTGTACCCCAGTAATAGCAGCTCATACTCATGAGTCAAACAGTGCTGAGTGCTTTAAATGTACATCTTTAACCTTTCCATGAGAAACTATTGTTCTATCCCTATTTCACAGAGTGAGAAACTGAGGCATGGAAGGCAGGCTAGAATGTAAACAGATGCTAGATTCTTGAGCACCATGCTCCCCACCTCTCCGTCACTCCTGCCCTTTCTCCTGGGGGCCTCTGCCTGGCCTGGCCCTCGCCCTCCCAGTCCTGGACTTAGAGAAGGACTCCAGTGAGGTCCATCTTCCCGCCCAGGATTCAGAGCACACACATCCAGCCCAACCTCCATGAGAAGATGGAGGTTTCTGGACTAAGACCTGGGTGTTCATGAGGAGGACACACTGGGCTTAAATGCATGTTCAGCTACTCCATGAGGGCAGCAGGCATCTGCCTCAAACAGCGAAAAATCACACAAAGAGCTCTACTTCAGTGCATAGTAAGAAGGCTCAATGCCTTGATTAAATAGTCTTACTATATCACAGCACTGAGGCAGCTCCAATATCTCCCTCTAAGTCAACTTTGCAAATAAGCCCCTGGAATTAACCATCCCATAATTTTCTTCTCAAGAAGTTCTGATGTAACAAAAGAAATTGTTTCTCCTTGTTTTCCCTTCTTAAAGCATCACCTGTTCATTATCACCTGTAAGAGGCTAATTTCAAGAATTAGTAAATAAATGATAATAACACTATTAACCAGGGAGATCAGCCAGAAAGGCCTAAACAGAAAGCCCTCCTAAGCCCTGGGGGTCTTCTGTCAGTCTTCATACTTGTTTGCCTTCCAAAGGCTAGAAGGGGCCACATGGCTCATGCAAGTACCTTGCTCTCAGGAAATGACTGGATGCTAGATTTCCTGGAGAAAGGGGGAAGTATGGATGGTTGATTTCTGGAAGAAAGTAGAGAAAAAGGAAATACAGAGAAACGGAGGGAAACTTTGCTCCCTGTAAATCTTGTTAAGGGCCTCAGTAAATCTTATTAGTCTATCACACAGGAAAGACCAAGCAGAGAGGCGTGAAGGGATGGTGGGTAAGTCCACCTGGATTCATACGCCCAAACTGCCTGTTTCCAGACTGGGCAACAGATTTCCCCTCTAAACCCCGGTTTGCTCAGCTGTAAAATGTCTTGCTTTAGGCAGGTATTTTAACAAGTGGTGTGTAGGTTTTCATTGGTGCCTGGCAGGCTGACACTTCCTGTGTGAAAGCTGGATAATTCAAGGGCAATTTCGAGAGCACAGGAGATAAAAGAACTCACAGTCTAGAATCCACTTCAAACGCGACATTTTGGAGCAAACTGTAAGTCAATTTCATGTGGTTCTGTACTCCCCAGAAGTCACAACTTCAGTAAGTAAACAGTCAGGTGGCACAGATAACTGCTTGATAAAGTGTCTCCTGTTTGATGGACTGCTGTCTCTACACTCTAATTCCATTCCTTTTTCTCTGAGATACCATGGGGATTAATGAAAAGCTGTTAACTGCTCTTTAAGCGGGTCAAAACTCCCAGTGCTGACATACTTACTCCCTGAGAGTGGCTCTTCATGCACCTCCAAGGGGTCGCTCTCCAGTCCATCCAGTGTCTTGCTCACCCCCCGTGGTGAAAGTTCTCCACCATCTGCCTCTCCGGAGGGTGAGCTGGGCTGCTCAGCGATGGGCACCTCCCCTCTGGGGCCTGAGCTGGGCTCTGGGCTTTGGTTTCCCCCAGCCAGAGCACCGCACATGTCCCCAGTCCCCGGCTTCTCATTCTCCAGTGACGCGTGATCCCCACGTGCGGTTTTTGCATCTCTGGCATCCTCAGTGCTGTTGGCAGTAGACACCGGAGCGCTGCTGCCTGCTGAATTCACAGGGGAATGGTACTGAGGTATAACACCAACGAATTTCAGGCCCTGGCTTGCAGCCTCCTGGATCTGTGAGGCAAACAAAAGGAAGGGAACCAAGTGAATGGAATGGTCTATCAGAGGGACATGTGCAGCGTGCAAAGCGCCTCTCCGAGGCCTGCGAGGCTATTTCAGGGGCACGGGAAGACTTCCAAGCTGGCAGGAGCCCCATGTCCTCAGGGGCACCCGCCCCCACACCCTAGTCTGAAGAAGATAGTTTTGTTTGTTTGTTTAACTATGTTGTCTGATGGATAGATAAAGCATTTGGCTTTGAAGGGTTGAAATCACACTTTGAAACACTGCATTAGTCCTTATTAACATTTTTTTAAAGAGACTGGAAAAAGTTCTAAACAAAGAGTTTGAAAGAGGAAGTTCGTTTTGTTAAGAGTTTGGTTTTTTTTATTGTTGTTGTTACTTTTTTTCAGATGAATCACTGACTTCCTGCTCATCAGACTACTGTATAACTACAGCTTGTCTATATAACCATATACAAATAACAGATGGCATTTTATGGCCCAAAGAGCTTCCTTTTTGGACAATAGTTTTGGCAGAGAAGGGCAGAGGTGGGAAAATCACCCCTGTGCCAAGGCTGTGTGCACATCCTCCCCGAGATGTACCATCTGATGGACACCTTGCTCCCTGGTGCTCTCAGGCTTAGGGAAGGTCAAAGGAACCCACAGATCATGCCCAGCCTACAGACTGACTCTTGACTCTCCAAGTCCTGGTCCACACCATCCAGCAGCGAGGTGATGGTTCCTTCTCACTCCCTGTACCAACGGGATGGGGGATGAACACCCACCAGGAGTACCGAGGTACTTGAACTCTCCCTTTCCCTAAAAAATAGCCCAAGGCAACTGGATTGAGTATAAGTCATAAGTTTGAAAGAAAAATGGAAAATAATAACCTAATAAAATAAAGCAAGAGCCAGCTAAAGCCAGAAGGTAGACTTTAGGGGACTTTCCAGGCAAGGATGCTTAAGTCATTTTACAAATAAATAAGGCGGTGCAGACCTCAGCGCTAAGTCTTAGTCACCAAGCCCTAAGCAGATGACCTCAGAAAATCTTGAGGCCTCTGCAGTGATAATCTACCCTCATTTGAGAGTCAGCTTTGCCAGCATGGAGCTATTCTCTCTGAAGGAGAAGCAGTCCTGACAGCTCTCCTCGGAAGAACCACCCTGACATTAAATGGAAAGTCATTTTTGTTCCACACTGCACAACCTGGAAAACTGCAGTTGCAAATGCGCAGTCCGGTCTTTCTTTAAATCCTAGCCTGTGCTAGACATAAAATAACAATAGTAGTAATTACTGTCTATGGTATAGACCTACTATGTCTAGACATTGAGCTAGGCGTTTTACATAAGTTAAAACAACAAACCGTTTCATCCTTCAGTGAGGCTGCCTGGTATCACTGTCTCCATTTCAGATGAGGATACTGGGGCCCAGAGACATTAAAGTCATAAAACAAGCAGTGAGTGCAAAGCCGGAGTGCAAAACCAGGTCTGGACTGGGCCAAAGTTCATTCTTTTAATCACAAGACTTGTGGACACATGTCAAGGCATCAACTACATACATGTCTACAGGCATGTATGTGTCCACTCATATACTCAGAGTTGGCTCAATACACTCTTCAAAAGTTAAAAAACAAAACAAAAAAATCTTAAAGCCATTCATTCCATTCTGAAAATTTCTTTTTTCCCCTCATTAATCTATGATATCCACCTATTTTAAAAATCATTCTATAAAGCTCCTAAAAGAAGGCACAGCAACACAAATTTTAAAAGAAAATAGCGGGAAAATAATTATACCAAAGAACTTTGGAGGCTGAAGAAAGCCACCGTATGCAAAGCATACTTCTGAGCTTTCTGGCAACATATGCCAAAAGAGAAAGGCAATGGATTTTACGGCCCTCGAATGAAAGAGGAGACACCTGCACTAGCTTCTGCTACTACTCTCTTACTGCAGAGGAAACAACTATGACTACTGAAACATTTTAATAACTGCTTCCATGGAGGGCTCAACCATAGGCCAGTCTCAACCAGAGTCATGGAAATAGCATGAAGTTTAAAGGCTTTTGGAAAGGCCTGACGTGGAGCCCCAGATATGTGACTCACTGTCTTGGGGAACCAGACTAGATTATATAAACTTTCTGTGCCTCAGTTTTCTCATGTATAAAATGAGTGAAAACACACTTATTTTTCAGTTGCACTGAAGCTTAGTTTAGACATTATATATGGCAAGTTCGCCAAAGGATGGGGCACAAAGACAGTATCTCTAACCTCTCTCCTTATCAGTCCTCGGCTTCTGCAGCCCTGCAGAGACTGCTGTCATCTAGAGTGAAGGGCAAGGACTCCAGACACAGGACATTATCCCAGCTCTCCCCTTTCTCACTGGGACTGGAGGAATTGAAGAGGCTTGGACACAGACATCTGCCCTTCTCCCACTACAAACCAGACAACCATATTCCTTTGCCACATTGTACTGCAAATTTATCCTCTAGGTCAGGGGTTCTCAAAGTGTGGTCCCCAGACCAGAGCATCAGCATCTCCTGGAAACCTGTTGGAAATGCAAATTCTCAGGCCCCACCACAGACCTATTCAGTCAGAAACTCTGAGGGTGGGATCCAGCAATCTGTGTCTTAAGAAGTCCTCCAAGTGATTCCAATGCAGCCTGATGTTTGAGAATCACTGCTCTAGAATACACATTTCATGAGGGCCGGGGTATTTTGCACTGCTGCATCCCCAGTAATAGAATGATGTCTGACGTATAGCAGGTCCTCAAGAAATATCTGTTGAATGAATGATTCTCTCCTGAAATGAGCTCCTTGAAGGTATGGATGGAGACATTAATTTTTCAGCTGTAGGATTCAACAAATAGTTATTAAGCCCCTACACTGGCGCAGACCAACATGGTGCTTAGGTACTAGGAATGTAAAATAGGATCCCCAATCCTCAAGAAGATTTGGCCAATTATTGTGAACAGACTTTAAAAATAATTACAATTATCATGGAACAATTAATGCTTATAATGATATGTAAAAAGTCAAGATTCTAAACTTGATAGACTTTATTATGACAACTGTGTAATACACATACATAAACTATGCATAAAAACAGTCATCAAAATGAAAACAGCACTGTATTTGGGGAGTGGGGCTATGAGTGATTTTTTCTATTACTGTGTAATTTTCAAATTTACCTAAGGGGCATGAATGTTACTTTTAGAATTGAAAAAGTAAATACTGTAAAAATTCCTCATGGAGGATAATATAGTAATGGATGTGAAGATGTAGAAATGACAGTGACAATGGTGATTATTTCTGCCTGAAGGGGAGGTTGAGAAAAGTCTCTCAGAGTAGATCAGCGATGTAACAAATGACATGGTGTAACACAAAAGGAAGAGTAAGAAATGCGGCGGAACTGGAGCATGTATGTCTCACCTTAAAGTATTCAAATCCAATTTTTTTTCCAAAATGCCATGCTAGACAAAACCTATTTGGGATCTACTCTGCAGAAGGCTTTGAAGCATGAATAAGAGTTCACCAGATATGGAAAGGGAAAGGAGAGGGCAATCCATGTAAAGGCAAGGAAGGATCATGATGGGCAAAAGCTTGACAGTATGCAACAGCCTGGTGTGTTGAGGAAATTTCTAGAAATATTTCTGGAACATGACATGAGAAATCAAGAGGAGCCCCAGAAATGAGGCTTGACTACACATAGCAAGAACTGGATCACATATGGCCTTGGATCCATGCCCACAAAGGCTCTGAGTTCACCCTGCAGGCCAGCATATCCGACTCTCCCCCGCCAGTCATAACCTCAAGAGCAGAGGAGAGTGGGAGTCTGAGGAAAACTGCAAGATTTCTTCGAAGGCTCATCTTTTACCTTCAACTTCAGTGCAAATTTTGTATCTTATACCATAGTGCTGCCTAGGATCCAAACTGTAAAACATCAAAGTTAAATGCTGCCTTTATCCTATGCGTTCCAGGGAAATTCACACCCCCAAGAAGAGGAAGCATATTTGTAGCTCTGCTTATTTCTTTCAAATAGATTCCTGGAAGTGGAATTAATGACTGAAGGGTTATTAGCTTTTCAAAGGCTTGGTAGAGGCTGTCAAATTGTTTACCAGGAAGGGTGAGTAGTCCTTTTTAACTAGACGACCACCTTTAGATTTTATGAAGATCAGTATTTGGCTGGACCTAGGGGCCACAACTCTTATGGTTCTGTCTTATCCTAGTATAGACTCTTTTCCTCTTTTTCAGAAAGTCATTTGACTGTGTACTTATGGCTAAATTAAATCCTGCTTCTCATTCTTGCATTAATAAACTTCACTGAGCCAGTCTCACGTTCATCATGGTGGTGGGCATGCGATGTATTCATCAGGGTTCATCCCCGGCTACCAGCTCTCCTCCACTCTACACTCCCCTTGGTGACTTCCTCCACTCACATGGGTTTAGCTACAAATCAGATGTTCATTATTCCTAAGTGTGAACCCCTAGCCCTGGTTTTCCTTGGAAGATCAGACCTACACAGCAGACAATCACAGCTGACGGGTCCACTGTCAATCTGGTCTCTCCAGCTGGAATCACAGTATCTTCTTCCCTGTTTCTAATCCTGTGTATCTGTTCACCACACCCTACCACAGTTGTCCCCCAATGTTTCTGGAATTACTTCCTCATTCTCCGTAAAGTGACCTTCCAAGGTCTTCATGAGCATGGAACCAAATCAACATGGAAGAGGAGATCATGAGGAGCCAGGTCACCTCAGCCACAGAGCTCCCCACAGACTCTCACGCATGCCCACAACATCTCTAACAACAGCGATTACAGGAAACAGCAACTATTAACATTGCACAACTCTTCTACAAAGAACTTTCACATGTATTCCCTTAGGCCTCAAAATCATACCTGACAGAAGAGGAAACTGCTTAAGACATTCTGTGACTGGTCAAACCTCACAGAGCTACCCAAAGCCATGCCTGGCTTTCACTCGGAGTATCCTAAGCCCAACCTGATACCACTTCAATGATACACGTCAGCCTCTCACGTAGGACCTGGAATGATACCCTTCTTTCCACTTCATATAATCTCACCTGTGCCAAGATGCCCAGGTGGATGCCTGTTTAAACTGAAATACACCCTGACCCACCTTCTTCTCATTTCTGCTGCCTGTAAGAACCCACCTGCCCCAAATACTTAAAGGAGTAACAATTTCTGGTTTAGGCACTGAAAATTAAATGGCTGTTCTGATTAATCCACAGCTTCACTCAGTTGCTCTATAATAAGTAAGGACAAGGTCCACTGTAACTGTAATCAGGAATCATGATGTGAAAAATATTTCTTTTAAAAAGATTTAGTTATATAAGAAGTCACAACTCATTGCAAAAAAAAATCTTTGGTTATATATTTGAGGAATCATTTTTATTAAAAACAACAATATGACATTAGATTTCTAGGATGCATTGTCTGTTTCTACGTCCAAAATGAATACCATGTTGCTAAGGATGAGTGCGATATACTCTATGTGCATGCGAATATACGTATTTGTGCTTTAGCGTACGTGTGTCAATTGGGGTGAGAAATCAGAAAGAAGTGAGACACAGGTTGGATTTAGTAAAAATGAAGGCTATATGGAACATAGGAAAAGGAAGAGAAAAGCCTCCTGCCCACAGGTCAATAGGGATTGGAGTGCCCACAGTCTGTAGTAGAGAGTGTGGGGAAAGAGTCAGAGACACTTCCAAGACTCTTTTGTCTGACTCTAAAGAGGATGGTGTCACAGTTAGTTTTGTGTCCACTTGACTGAACTATGGTGAACAGTCATTTGGTAAAACACTAGTCTAGATGTTGCTGTAAAGGTATTTTTTAAATGTGTGATGAACATTTACAATCAGTTGACTTTGGGTAAAGTGAATTCCTCCATTATTTGGTGGGTCTCATCTAATCAGGTGAAGGCTTTAAGAACAAAGACTGAGATTTTCCAAAGGAAAAAAATTCTGCCTCTGGACTGCAACATAGAAATTCTCCCTGGCTTTTCCCCCTTCAAACTCAAGACTGCAACACCAGTCCTTACCTGAATGTCCAGTCTGCCGGACTGCTCTGCAGATGTCAGACTTCTTGGCCCCCACAATCACATGAGCCAATTCCTTAAAATAATCGATTTTCTCTCTCCCCACCAGGAGGTAGGGGGAAATAAGATAGCATAGGGCAAGTTGATGGAGATCTCTAAATCTCAACCTGACTAGGCATGAAATAAAAGATGGGTACAGGCTCCCAAATGACAGCAAGCCCCAAAAAGAAACAAGACTAGGACTTCATCTGGTATTGATTCCAGGTCCCACATGAGAGGCTGAAGTGTGGGTAGGAAGGCTTTCAGCCATCACTGTTGCCCAGGTAAAGGAAATTTCCCCCACTGTGTTTTGAGGAGAACTGCTACACACCAGGTAAGGGAGGTTATATCTATAACTGATGGATTTATTTTCTACAAGTTATATAATAAACTTAATGAAATGCCTGTAACTAATGAGCTGATTAATGCTGGGAATCAGAAACTTACTGCTAAAAAAAAATAGAGAGCTGTGCTGTCCAGTATCGTAGCCACTAGCCACATGTGGTTATTTAAATTTCAATTAATTCAAATAAAATAAAATTTAAATATTCCTCTCCTTAGTCACATGAGTCACACTTCAAGCGCCCACCAGCCACTTGTGGCTAGTGATGACCCCATGGGCAGTGCAGGTGTAGAACATATCCATCATCATAGAAAGTTCTATTGGGTAGCTCTGCTATAGAGCATAGTAAATCACATAAAATACTGAATAATAGTGTTTTTGACAGTGATTTCTGAGGCATATAAGATGGAGTAAATCCTAGACTCACATCCCACATACTTATATACCCTAGATCAGACCACTGCCCACTCCGGCCCTCCCTCACAACTCATACGCCACCGATCCGTGACAACATACACAGCACACGCAGGGAGCCCACAGCAGAGGCATGCCCTAGATGTCAAGAACAGGCACAAAAATGCCGTCCTGGGTTGCAGTTACACGTGAGTCTTTACAGTGAATATCTTATCAGACACACACAACCCTTCCCATCTTGTCACCTACACTCTTGTACAACTTTCTGAAAAGGGAGGCTTAAAAATAACATGGGTTTGAGCTCACATCTGAAGCTGCCTTTAGTTTTGACATGTTAACACTTAGCTGCAGAAACGGGAAGCTTTGCCAGGCACTGCTGGATGTTTAGCTCCGTTTTGGGGCCACAAGGAAAGATCATGTAAACTTTCTGCTGTTGTGGTTTTCTCTTTTAGCAACTGAGAGGTCTTAGAATCCGCCCTTGGACAAAGGGTTTGAAGACTTAAAAGCTTTGGACTTGGCTCTGCTACTCAGTAGTTATATTATTGGTCAAATCAGTTGATTTATTTTAGCTTCAGTTTCTTCATCTATAAAACGGAGATACTAATATTCATTTATTCATTCCGTAACTACTTACTGAATACCAATTGTATGCTGGGCACTAGGTTCTGGGCAAACAGCAGTGAGTTAAACAGGCATCCCTCTTGAATTTAATATTAAACAGGCACTATTCCCTCTTGAATTTAATGTGTGTTGGTCTTACTCAAGGGGTAACTGAGGGACTCTGAAGAGTTTTATTCCATCCTTCTTGAACTGTTTGTACTCAAGTTTGAGGAACCACAGCTTGTTCTCAGATCCCTGGAAGGGCTGAGTTGAGGAGAAGCGGTATCCATTAATTCTCCTCTGCTACTAGGGGTGAGTAGAGGGAAGCTTGAGAAATACCGTAAGAACTCAGCAAACTGTAATCTCCTGAAAAAAACAAAAAGAAAGAGGTGGAACACAGCCTTCTAGTAGAAGCAGAGAACAGATTCATCCTTTGGTAGCTCAGTTCAGGACAGGGATTTCTGATCAAAGGATCATCTGACTACATTATCTATGTTAATGGACTCGGTTCTTTCACTGAGACTGTGCCTATATCATCATTCATGGCAAATGAAGTGCATGGGAGTTAGGGATTGGTAGGACTGAGAGGTGTCAGTAAAGCCCCATCCCCCACAGATCTTCAGATGGCTTTTAGTGCTCCCCGAAACCCAATCCACCAGGAGGCTCCAATCCAGTGTCAAAACTCTAAGTCACAGATACAGATGGGAAG
Organism: Rhinopithecus bieti; assembly: GCF_001698545.2. Taxonomy (NCBI): domain Eukaryota; kingdom Metazoa; phylum Chordata; class Mammalia; order Primates; family Cercopithecidae; genus Rhinopithecus; species Rhinopithecus bieti. The sequence continues at coordinate 372,811 of NW_016803028.1, read as the reverse complement.
TGAACAAGGAAGGTCCTGCCTGTGAGGAACAACTCAATGGTCTCTCCAAGAACAGTTAAGTGGTCAGCACAGTGGGACCAGAGCTGGACTTAGGAAGACCTGGAACCAGTGTCTCAGCACTGTCAGCACACTTGCTCTAAGTTTCATTCCTACTTTTATCTGTTGGCATCATTCTTCTTTCTTATCTAGGACTAATTTTTTCTATGTAGCAGAAAATATGTCTATTGCCACCTTCTGAGTTTTCCTGCTAACAGCTTAATCACTGGAGGTAGAATGTCTAAACTTCCTGGTTGCCCAAAGCAAAAGATCCCAGGGAAGGGCTCTGATTGGCCCAGCTTAGGTCAGATGTCCACTTCTGGGCCAACTGACTTTGACCAGGGTACATGGTGGCTCCCTTGGAAACCATCTAATTGGATTGCAGGAACAAAGAAGCTCTCTAAAGAAGAATTTCAGGGCAGACAAAATAAATATTTAAATATCTATCATTCATATATATATATATATATCACCTGGTATGAAATAAAATGTGAAATTTGCTTATGACTCACACATACTAAAATGAAGAAGAGCATATAAGGCAACTGATATTTATGTCAAACAAAACTATGCAAGTAAGTCCACATCTGTTTTAGTCAAAATGTTTTAGTCAAAATTTCGGTATCAGTGCTCTAGGTTATTTGTATGCATAGACACAGCATTCTTCTACTTTACAGAGGATATCTTTGCATATCTCCTTCCAGTCTGCTCAACATTGTTTACTAAGAACACTTTTTTGAATCACCAAGCCAACCCCAGCCATTCCACTGCACAGAGTAGTTTGTCATAGTAGATGCATGCCCTGACCAGGAGGGCACAGTCAAAGAGTCAACATGCTGGAGTAGTCAGGAGTTACCTCTGGCAGATTTTCCTTGGCCCAGAACATCCCAGTCTCCCTCAGTGTATGCCCATCAGCAGAATTCAACATACATGTGGTTGTCTGCACTCAGAACAGGATTCTGGAGCAAAGATGACCTTGGCCATGAGACCTTGGCCCTTGGTCCTACTGTCATCATCCAAGTAGGACCACTAAGGAAAAGAACTGGCAGGAGAATCTGCTGCCCCCCTCCAAGGCTGCAAGACCCCCAGGTTTCCATTAAATACTGCTGCACACCCACAAGGAAATTGATAAATCAAACCTCAAAACATTATGTTAGCAAAGCATTTAAAGAGACTTTCGTCATAGTCCCGTGGGAGTCAAAGAATGCATGCCAGACTTCCCAGTCTGTTAGTTCTGTGGCTGCCAAAATCCATGATTGGTAACCATGGATTTAACCTTACCTGCAGGTAAAATCTGTGCATGCGGAAATGGTTTGGGAGAAGGATTCCTATGAGAAACAGGGCTAGCAAAAGTAAAGAGGCGAGAAAGCCTCAGAAGTTATGCAGGGAAGAGGAAATGTTCAGTGTGCTTGAGCTGAAAATCCGTAATTACAATGTACTGAGAGCTTATCGTATGCCCAACGCTGTTTTAAAGGCTATACGTGGATTAACTCATTTAATCCTTATAATAATAACAATAGGTATTATTTTTCATCCCTGTCTTACAGATTTGAGAACTGAGGCACAGAGATGTTGGGCAACTTCCCGAAGGTCAGACAACTAGTAAAGGGCAAGTAGGATTCAAACCTAGGCAGCTGGCTCCAGAGCCCACATTGCCACCTGTTACACTGCTCAGCACCGTATTCACAATGTTCCTCCACTCTAAGCTGTACTGGGAAATACCAGGACTAGATTGCAGAGTCTTGCATCTTTAGAGTCTGCACTTTTTATTCTGAAGGCAATGAGATGCCATCATGACTTCTGAGCAAAGTGACATGATCAGGCCTGTCCTCAGGAAAATAATCTGCCCACAGGATGTGGTATGGATTGAGGTGGGGGTTGGTAACAGAGCAAGGAGACAGGAGGCAAAGGATATGGCTGGGGCCCGGAAGTAACTGCAGAGCTCATGGGAAAGGTCATAAGAGCCTACACTTGCTATGGGAAAGGATGTGAGAAGTCCATGGGAGACGAAAAGTAGAGGCAGCATTCTGTGATACACCACGGGATGCTGATTTGTCAAACAACTGAAGCAAAAAGTGAAATAATAATCACGCTCAGATGACAGGCATGAACTTGGACTGTCTGAACAAGCTGGGACGTATGGTCATCTAGTTCCACGTGACCAGCAGTGAAGACCCAGAAAGCTGCTTTAAGAGGCATGCAAATGACTGTTCCTTCTCCTCCTTCCTTGTCCAGCACATGACCCACTGCTTCCATCACTCTCCTGCTATTATATCCTTGGCTTTCTCTGTCTGACACATCCCACAAACGTCACATCCATCCAATCCACCCAGGGCTACAGGGAGGAGGGCTCAAGGTCTCCCACCAAGGGTGAGGCCACACGGCCATCCCGCAGTGGCTCCCTTCATCCCTGGTCAGCTGTCTTGTGCTTCCCCAAGGCTTTCTCCCCTCTCCTGGGCACCACCCTCTCCCCACTTTCCCACCATTCTCCAGAGATGACTTAAAGACAAAGTCGAGGTCAGAAGCTGAGAAACCCATACCCATGTCCTCTTCTGGCCCTCCACTCTTTGTCCCCAGCGTCAGTGGGACCTGGTTAAGGCAAAACCCAGGCCATGGAGCTCATGTTTTCTAGTACCCTGGACTGGAAGACCCAACTCTACTTAGGACCACTTCTTGCTTCGATATCCTCAATCAATCAATCAATCAATCTCTCTCTCTCTCTCTCCCCTCTCCTTCTCTCTCTCTCTCTCTCTCCTCCCTCCCCTGCCTCCCTCCCTCTCTCTCCTGGGTCTCACTCAGCATACAACTAAATTCAAGTTATCTTTTTTAAATAAAAGCAAAAGAGGAAAGAATCCAATCAACAACAGAGAAAGTAAGCCTCGTCCACCCACCCCTGCCTCACTGATTCCACCTCCACTCACTCTCTGGCTTCTGCGCTACCTCCCCACGGGCAGCTCCCCACAGCCCTCCTGTGACCTCCATGATGCCAAATTCCACAGGCTTTTCAGCCCTCACCACCCCATCCTCTCTGGCAACTCATGCATTCCCTCCCCCTGGAGACACTGTTCCCTGGCCTCCCTACCACCTTTCTGCTGGGTTTCTTCCTGCATGCTGGCCTGTGTACAGCCCTCACAGCAGCCAGGCTGGTATCTAAAAGATGTGAGCCAGTTAAGGCTGCTCGTTTTAACTCTCCAATAGTGTCCCATTTAGAATAAGATTCCCAACCTGAAGCTGGCCCACAGAGTCCAACAACCCTTGCCCCTGAACTGGGCCTTGCCCACCTCTCAGGCCACATCCCACACTCCTGACACCTTCACAAGCCTTTGTCATTGTTCCCCCACCCTCCCCATCCCCTGCCACCAAAGTTTGTTCCCATCAGGGGGCCTCAGCACTTTGCAGATGCCTCTGTGTTTGCGGTGCTGTTCCCTACATCTCCCTACAACTGGTTTTCCTAGCTGGATGAGAGCTCTATGAGGACAGGCACTTTGTCTATTTTGCCTCCTGCTTTGTCCTCAGCATCTGGAACTGTTCCTGGGACACAGTAAGTACTCCGTGGGCATTTGTTAAAGGAACAAATAGGTACGAGATTAAATTCTCAGTATCTGAGGTTACCCCCAAGTGGAAATGTCTATGAGTCTACAGTTTCAGGAAATATCCATCTGGGACCAATAATGTTTTATCTATATATTCATTTGAAACTCAGAAAACTTGCACATCATTTGCTACTCCTATCATCTTAACAGCGAAGAAACTGAGGCCTAGAGACATTAAGGGGGTTGCAGGTCCACAGATATGTCTCAAGAAGGCATTGCTGTTAAAATGTGCAGTTCCTGGGTTTTCAGTCCATCTCTTAAGAAACCAAGTCAGTCTTCCCCTCAGGAAAAAGAAAAGAGGCAGCAATAAGCGATTTGTTAATATCAGTACTTTTTATCGAGGTAAAAAATGCCTCATAATCAGGCATACTCATGGGCCTCTTTTCACAAAGGCACTAAGATAAGGCAATGTAGGTCCCCCCAAAGAAACAAAAAGACAGCTTTTTGGAGTTGCTGAGGTTGATAACCCTATTTTTATACTTTGATAATATCAGTGACCTTGGAATTACAAGCTTGGGGTTAAGAACTCAAGGGTTAAGACTCCCTGGAACATTCTGGAAAACCAGCTTTAGAGTCTTCATTGAACTCAAATCTCAGCACAACAGTTAAATGAGTGAGTCAAAAGAACGTTTAAGTTTAAAGAATTTAACCAGGAGCAGATGTTTCTCTTCACACCACACTGCTTTAACATCCAGTATTCGTGACATTTTTCCCCCCACCATTCCCTGATTTACATAGGCTTCCAAAGCATTAATGAAATGCACTTTAACAAAATGTTGAGATGGTGCCATTGGGCATCGCTATCCTAGTTTTAACCCTTGGTTAAAAAATACTTTGTGATTCCCATGACTCCAGACCAACAAAAATATAACCGGGTCCTAATGACATTTGAAACTCCCATGGTAAACAAGGCAGTTAAACTAAGTACTTGGGGATGGTTTTCATTACAATGTGCTAAAAAAATGAATGTTTTATTGTTCTTTTGTAAATACCCTGGAGAACCCTGGGATGGTTTTTCTGGAAGATGGAAATGATTTGAGCGAGTTTCAGAGCACATGAAGATATGTGATCTCTTTGAGTAACAAATAGGAGATGGGTTTTGCGGGGTGGGGGGGGAGGGAAGGCGCAGCTTTGCATTAACAGCTAAGGAGAATTATACATTTAAAGATTATCTTCAATGTCCAATAACCCTTATATTCAATACTGAATTTATTTCCACTTCTTGCCTTCATTTTTATTTGTTACGTATTCTCAAAGTTCTCTCCCAATAGAAGAATGAACCAGAAATGAACATAAGCATGTCAGAATTCATGTATGTGGCAGACTGTATTTTCCAAAGATGACCACAACAATATCTCTTGTTCCACATGGTCTGCTGGAACCTTGTCATTCCTCTCTCAAGAGCTAGAACCCATGTCCCCTCTACTTCAACCACTATGGGTCCTTATGACAGCCTCAACCAATGAGTAGGTGAAAAGGACCCTTATGGGACTTCCAAGGTATAGTCATCAAAATTCCATGAACTTCCACCTTCTTCTCTTGGGATGCCTGCTCTTAGAACCTAGCTGCTGTGTTTTGAGGAAGGCTTAGCAGTCTGTGGAGAGGCCTATAGCCAACACCAACTTGCCAGCCATATGAGTGTGCCATCTTGAAAGTAGATCCCCCAGCTACCACCAAACAACCCAGTTGATACCATGTGAAATGGAGATTAGCTGCCTCTGCCAAGTACTGCCCAAGTTGCAGATTTGTGAGCAAAATAAATGACTGCTATTGTTTTAAGCCAATATGTTTTGGGATGGTTTGTTACACAGCAGTAGACATCTTTTAAAATACAGTAATCATCACTAATCCACACCCATAGGAAATACCAGACTGCAATGATTTTGTAAAGTGTAAAATCTACAATCCTTTATAAAAGATGCAGTTAGCAGCACACTCAAATACACAGAAATGTAAACAAGGATAACACAAAAGCTCCCAAGGAGTGAGCCTTCAGAGATCTGCTTTAATAAAGAGGTAAGAGCAATTTGTAATTAGCCTCTCAGTTTGTGATGGTGTATCCAAACTGCTGGAACAAGCAAGTACCCTTGAGGTAAATAAACACTGCCCCTGCAGCGTGGCTTACATTATTAATTGGTTTAGCAAACCTGTAGGCAAACATAGGCTTAGTTCTTGTTTATCACAAGTTACAAATGTGCAGAGCATGAATTAATGATGACGCTTTACTATTCAAACGTGACACAGAATGACGGCCACATTCCCAGGCACCATCAGAGTCAGAAAGGGTCACAGAGACTCCTGTGCTTGAAACTTAAAAAATATATGCATCTGTGTTATTCTTAAGGCATCATAACGAGAAGCTGTCATTGCCCTCTGGGGACTGTCTTAGAAGTTAGTCAGAGTACACACTATATCTCATTCAAAACGGGAAGTCATTGGAAACAAAATTTCTACACCAACTGAATGATGAATAATTCCATCAAAAAACTATTTCCACCAGGAATATATTTAAACATTTTCTTTTAAAGTTTTTCCATCTCTTCAGGTGTTTTCCATCTGACTTCTACTCCCTGTATCCTCCATATGACAACCTTTTTCTCTCTGAAGAATCTTCCCTTCTAACAGCTCCTTTGACTGCTTTTGCTTTTGCCCAATAACATCCCTACCACCCCATCAATACCATCACTATCACCCTTACCAAGACCATCACTAGTACCCCAGTGAATAACACCTCCATCACCCTCATCCCTAACATCCACACTACCCATTTCCCCCCAGCTACCTTTTCAAAACTAGGAATGCTGCTGGCAGGCTAAGATGTAGATTGGGAAGTAATTAATTAGATGGGAAACCTCAGATTAATTCTATTTTCTCATTATTTCTTATGCTAAATTTATAATAATGAATTACTAAAATACTTGAATCTTTTGTCCAACTTACATATCCTGGGTTACTTGTACAGAATACAGTACCACCCCTGTAATGGTAATATGACCTTTTTCTCATTTTTTTAAACACATAAGAAGTCAAAAGTGATCCAACAAATGAATCATTTAAAGTTTAGATTTTTCTCACAACAGATTTTTTCCACTGGAGTGTCAGAAGGCAATGTTTATTTTAACCTTAAGAGGAAAACAAACTTTGTAAAAATAATAGCCCTTATATTGAGCTCCAATTACAGTTGTTAGTTAAGTGGGAGGACAAAAATAGTTACCAATGAATCAACAAACATTGCCATACTGGATGAAGAACAGAGGTACCCAGAAAAATTCACAAAATGAGGGTATATGGCACCAAAACTCAGCAGACCACTATCATAAACCTGAACTAATCAAATAAGGCTCTTTGATAATGAAGGGGAAGTCACTTAAAAGCTGGATTGACCATAGACTCACAGAACATCAGAGCTATAGGCAATCCTAGAGATTATCATTTTAGTGCAAAGGTTTTGTTTTACGAGGAAGAAAGCTAAGAATTTCAGAAAGTGAAATGTCCCACCTAACGGCTGCCTAAGTTATTAGGTAGTGGGTTTCTTTTCACTGGAATCAGGAGAGAATTCTGGAGTTGGGTTTAAAGTTCCAGATTCCTCCTTGAGGAGGCAAGTCAGTTTCAGTAATTGAGTATCTCATCTCCAAGTGCTTTCTCCCTCCCTGCAGTGCCCTCTAGCCATCTTCAGCCCTGCTGACTCCAGTCCTAATGGGATCTGGCTCTTTGAGTGGGAATTCTCCCAAAGGCAGAAAAGGGGAAAACCTTACGTGGGTTGTAATTCTGTCATACTGATTCTCAAAACCCTCAGAAAAGATTCTACATAATCACAAGCAATAAAAATGAAACCTTCCAGTGTCGGGGGAAGATACAGCAGGCAGCCTAACTGCCTGCCAGGATACACTCCATTTTTCAGATGAGACACCCACCCTCACATGCCACGATGTTAGTTCAGATTCCCACACTCATTATCTGTGCTGGATCCCAGACAGGAGGTGTCACTGAGGGGGGATGTTCAGCACCTCTGAACACACAGATGGGGAAGTTCAACCTGTGCTGTAACCAGTCAGCTGCCCCATGTGTTCACTGACGGTGCATAATTAACACTCAAAACATGTTCCAGCTCATAGAAAGTTTACATATATAAGTATATATTACATATATATAAAAGTATATATTACTTATACATAAAAGTTATATGTGTGTATATATGTACACAAGTACATATATATGCATATATGTCTATCATAAATAAAAGTCTGGAAATTTTCCTGGTGATAACAGCAAATTCCATATTTGTAAATTTGTCTGCCGGGACGTATGAAGCATTAACAGGTGATATCCAACCCTCAGAAGTCACTTCCAGGGAGGGTTTTTCAAGTCTCAACCACGCCAAACACTGAAAAAAGCTACTTGGAGTTGCAAGAAAAGAAAATGTGTGAGTCTCCTAACCCTCTGTACTTTATCTTCATTGCATCACCGTTCAAAGCATCTGTTCCCATACACTTCTGAGGCCTGCTGGCCTTGGAAACACACAGGCCCTTGCTCTTTCATTCCATAAACATTCACTGAGCACAGGCTAAATGACCTATTCTGAGCTCAGCATCAAAAAACAAACAAAGACAAGAAACAATGCACACAATAACTAAGTAAAAACAGTAATGTGTCTTAAGAGGTGACAAGAACTGAATTCAGGTAAAAGGAAACTAGAGGAGACTAAAGGGAATCCAAAATACTAGGGTAGGGAGGGACAGGAGGCAAGTTGCTCTTTTAAAGATGGATGGGAAAGTAGGTGCACTAAGGTAACCTGGAACAAAGATTTGAAGGAGGTGAAGGAGTTAGCCAAGCAGATATCTAGGTACAGATGCACCATAGACGTTATGTTCACTGCCAAGAGTGAGACCAATATTCACTAACTACAGCATGACACTCCAATGCACATAAGCTGGAAAGTGAAATACGCCATTTATAAACATTCATACACTATACAGCCTGGATATAACCTAATGATCTCCTGGATTTTACGCCCTAAAATGTTATTTCTCAAAAATGAGAGAATTGCTCTGACATTTATATACTTTCAAGATCTGTCACAATATAAGGACTCTCTCGGTTACTTTATTTTGAACAGCAAGATGCTTATTGGGGAAAACATATTCATCAAAGCTAGTTTGGGACATTTATTGAAGTAAGCTGATGGACTTTTTTGTTTTGAGATGGAGTCTTGCTTTGTCGTCCAGGCTGGAGTGCAGTGGCACAATCTTGGCTCACTGCAAGCTCCGCCTCTCCGCTTCACGCCATTCTCCTGCCTCAGCCTCCTGAGTAGCTGGGACTACAGGCGCCCGCCACCACGGCCGGCTATTTTTTTTGTATTTTTAGTAGATATGGGGTTTCACTGTGTTAGCCAGGATCGTCTTGATCTCCTGACCTCATGATCCGCCCACCTCAGTCTCCCAAAGTGCTGAGATTACAGGCATGAGCCACCCTGCCCTGCTGGACTTTTTTTTAAGGAGGAAA
>NW_016803028.1:327757-363599 GCF_001698545.2 Rhinopithecus bieti | reverse complement strand
TATATATATATATATATTTTTTAATCTTGCTGGGTGTGGTGGTGCACACCTGTAGTCCTAGCTACTTGGGAGGCTGAGCAGGGAGGATAGCTTAAGCTCAGGGTTTGAAGTTGTAGTGAGCTATAACTACACCACTGCACTCCAGCTTGGACAGCACGGTGAGACCCTGTCCCTTAAAAACAAACAAAAACAAAGCAATGCAGGAATTCTACACACAAATGAACACAAATGAGCCACTGAGACATGCATGAATCTCACAGACACAGTGCTGAGCAAAAGATGCCATTTATGCAAACAGGCGAAGCCACCCTTTGGTGTTAGAAGTTAGATAGAGGTTTCCTTTGGAAGGGAAGCGGGGAATTGTGGGTGTGTCTACAGTAAGGGTTCAGGCTGTTGCTCCTGCTCTATTAATATTTCTTGACTTGAGTGTTGGTTACTCAGGTGTGTTCATTTTGTGCTAACTCACTGAGCTGTACACTTATGATTTATGCACTCTCCTGTATTGATGTTATCTTCAATAAAAAGAGGTGTTTTCTATTTTTTTTTAAGAGCAATGTGAAGTGTTTCCATTATGGAGATTTCTTATTGACATATGAGCTGAACAAGAAAAAGCAACCATCCTAATGTGATGTGAATGAGCACTATAACTCAGGACAGAGTTTCCAGAGATAGCATCATTTATGAATTTTAAAAGTGCTGAATCCCAAACAATTTGGAAGAAAGTAAATAGGATGAGCTTGAAACTGTGTTAGATGACCCTGAAAATCATGCTGGTGATGATAAAGGCACCCAAGTGTAACAATGCATGAAAAAAATAATACAGAAATAAAATTGTTCTGTGAGATATAAACATAGGGGAAAAGCACCATTTCCAAGTTTATACAATTTATATGACTTAAAATATGTATGTGCAACTCAATATTATAAGCAGAAATTATCTCAAATATATTCCTAAAATGTTATATGCCAAAGTTGGCCCCAAACTTTTAAAAAATTTTCATGGAAAAAATAGGAGACTGTCTTTTAGATCTTGACATATATGCCTTATATTGCTCTGTGCTCTGCCTCCCCTTATGACTGAGAAGACTCAATCACAAATGCTTTGTGTCAACTTAGAAATTATGAAAAACTGAAAATTGTTTAAATAAATGAATTCTGCAAAAATACGCTGTCCAAGATAGTAGCCATTAGCCACATGTGGCAATCAAGCACTTAAAATACGACTCATGAGACCAAGGAGCTAAATTTTCTTTCTTTCTTTTTTTTTTTTTTTTTTTAAAGAGACAGGGTATCACTGTGTTGCCCAGGCTGGAATACAGTGGTGTGATCATAGCTCACTGTAACTTTGAACTCCTGGAATCAAGCTATCCATCCCCTCAGCCTCCTGAGTGGCTGGGATTACAGGCATGCACCACCATGCTCAGCTAATTTAATTTTATTTTTGCAGAGACAGGGTCTTGCTATGTTGCCCAGAATGGTCTCAAACTCCTGGCCTTAAGCGATTGTCCTGCCTCTAATTTTAATTTTAAAATGAAAGCAATATGAAATATTTTTCTGTTAAGTACAACTTTACTTTGTAGAATATTTCACTTTAATTACTGAAAAGTAAGCATCCAAATTGAGATGTGATTCAAGTGACACTAGATTTTCAAGACTTCGGCCTCCCAAAATGCTGAGATTACAAGTGTGAAAGTCTGATGTCACTTGAAGCCTTGAAGGAAACCTGTAAAACTTGTAAAATTTTTTAAAAGTAAAATATTTCATTATATGTTGAAAAGATATTTTGGATATATTGGGTTAAATAAGACGTATTACTAAAGTTAATTTCACTCTTGTTTTTACTTAACATGACTATTAGATTTAAAATATACATAGATGGTTCACTTTATATTTTATAAGACAGCGTTGCTAAGGAATAAAATGCCATTTTTGATCAGACACCTCAGGGGAGAGATAAAAGAAAGAAAAATCAAACCTGGAAAGACTGATATTTGAAGATCTGATTAACAGTATGGCAGACAAAGTCCAGGAGTCGGGAGAAATATGAGAAAGCAGAAAGGAAAGGGAGAAACCAGTGCATCTTTTTTAAAATTTTAGAATTAAAAAAAATTTTTTTAGAAACAGGATTTTTCTCTGTCACCCAGGCTGGAGTGCAGCAGCATGATCCTAGCTCAGTTAGTGCATCTCTTAAGTGAAAGTGGTCAGATTACCTGGGGCTGATCCAGACAGCAGAGCAAATTCTATCTACAATTCCACAGCTGTCAACAAATCCAATTGACCTAGTTTTTGCTAGGTGTTAGAAGATTGCTATATCTGTTATTAAAGACACAAGAAGAATGGCAGAAGTGCTGAGCACATGTCTTTCTAGAGTGAAAAAAGAAAGGAGGGAGTTTTTAATTGCTCTGCTCCAAATCTTCCCTCTATTAGAGGTTTCAGTGAGGATTAGAAAACACACAGTTACACCAAATGTCTGGGACAGGAAGATTTGTTTTAACGGAACCAAGAAAATGCAATAAAGTACTAGATTCATTTGCACCTATGGCAATTTGGTACTTTTGGAAACAGCCAGGATTAGTACTCATTTTAAAAAGAGGGCTAAGCACGGTGACTCACACCTGTAATCCTAGCACTTTGGGAGGTAAAGGTGGGTGGATGACCTGAGGTCAGGAGTTTGAGACCAACCTGGCCAACATGGTGAAACCCTGTCTCCACTAAAATACAAAATTAGCTGGGTGTGGTGGCAGGTGCCTGTAATCCCAGCTACTTGGGAGGCTGAGGCAGGAGAATTGCTTGAACCTGGGAAGCAGAGGTTGCAGTGAACTGAGATTGCGCCATTGCACTCCACAGCCCGGGAGAAAAGAGTGAAACTCCATCTCAAAAAACAAAACAAAACAAAACAAAAAAGAAAACCTGTCAACAGGTGTGCGCATGTGTGCGTAATGGAATATTATTCAGCCTTAAAAAATATCTTGCCATTTACAACATGGATAAACCTACAGGACATTATGCTAGTGAAATAAGGCAGACACGAAAAGAAAAATAGAAAAGAAAAATAGTGCATGATCTCACTTATATGTGAAATCAAAAAAAAAAAGAAAACATCAAATACATAGAAACAATAAAACACTGGAACTAGGGCAGAAAGGAATTGGGGAGATTTAGGTCAAAGGGTACGGAATTGAAGATATGCAGGATGAATGAGTCTGGAGATCTAATGCACAGCACGAGGACTACAGTTAATATTTTATTGTATACTGGAAATTTACTGAGAGATTTTAGGCACGCTTACCACAAAAAATGGTAACTATGCAAGATATATTAATTTGCTTAACTATTGTAACCATTTCACTATGTGTATCAAACAGCATGCTGTAAACCTTAAATATGTACAATAAAAATAAAATTTAAAAATAAATAGAAGAGAGAGAAGAAACTGATTCCCCACCCTGCCCGCCCCACTGACTACCTGTGATTTTTTTCTGTGGTTGGTAGGTGGTCAACAGATTCCTCACTGATTTGGTACATTTTCCGAAGTATGTGCTATGGTATAGACAGGTATTTGGTGGGTCTGTCTGTCTGTCTCTGTCTCTCTCTTCTCTCTCCTCTCTGCTCTTTCTTTTTTTTTTACTTTCTTTCTCTCACCTTGAAAAATAGAGCGGTATTTGGAGAGGAGAAAAAGCCAGGGGAAAGTTCTCAGGTCATTTTGAAGAATGCCAAGTTAAACTAAGCAAGCAAGTTTTGCACCCGGGACCTCTTCAGAGACTTGACTCTTTTAAGAAGCATCATGGGCAGGGTGCGGTGGCTCACACCTGTAAACCCAGCACTTTGGGAGGCTGAGGCGGGTGGATCTCGACGTTAGGAGTTCGAGAGCAGCCTGGCCAAAATACTGAAACCCCATCTCTACTAAAAATACAAAAAAAATTAGCTGGGCGTGGTGGCGGGCACCTGTAATCCCAGTTACTCCGGAGGCTGAGGCAGGAGAATGGCTTGAACCCAGGAGGTGGAGGTTGCAGTGAGCCGAGATCGCACCACTGCACTCCAGCCTGGGTGACAGAGAAAGACTGTCTCAAAAAAAAAGAAGCATCATGACTCTCCAAGAGAGCTGACAATGCACATGGCCTCCGAAACATACTGGATGAGGAACGCTCTTACCCAGGAGCATTCCAGGGAGGGTGCAATCAAGAGCCATTGGCTTGGATGGAAAACAAACTCCAAATCTGCAGCCCTTTTGGCTTCACTCTCAGCCAAAAACAAACACGAATGACTGCTGTGAGCAAGAATGGTTCAAAGACAACAGGGGCCAGAGGCTGCGGGCTGCCCCAGCTCATCCACTGCCAGACTCCTCTGGGACCCATCTCAATAGGGTAGGGACAAGGTAACATCCAGGTGCCCCATGACCACAGCCAGGTCCGGGAGAAGGAGCCGCTCACCCCTCACCTTCAGGAGCTCCCAGGTTGGCCTACAATCAACCCAAAACACCAGGCCTCAGGCAAAGTCATGTGAGCCTTGATACCATCAACCTCCTAGCAACAAGTGGAAAGGAGACATCTCCCATCCCCCTGCCTCCCCTCTCTGTGGCTGGAAACTTGAGATGACAGTGTTATGCCCAGGCCCAGTCTCTCCCTGGAACTAAGCATTCCTGCTCACACAGCTGCCACCTCCCCTTGGTTACCTTCTGCTTCTCCTCTGGTCATCTGCCTCCTCCACTAGCTCTAGAATAGTTTTACTTCCTTGGATGTAGGGTAATTTCTCTGCAGTGACGGCAAAGGAGTACAGGCCTCACAGCAGCCACAGGCTGTCCACAGAGCCAACAATAGGCCACTTGTCTATTCTGAGCACATTTTTTAGGGATCCCAAGTTATTTCTTTCTGATTTAACTACAAGTCATTTTATTATTATTTCATATGATATGTGCTCCAAATGCTAAAAATTACATAAAATTGCAATGCTTTACATGGGCAAGTTCTAATTCCCTGGTCAGATATTAAAACCAGTTGCTCAATACAAAATTTTATTAAGGAGAACAACAAAGATAATTTAGCAAACCCATGAGGAAAAAAAAAAGAACATCTTAAAATTTTAAATTAAAAAAAAAAACCTTAGAACTATCCTAGGACTAAGGCAGAAACACACAAGACCTCTATGGGATAAACGGCAGCAGTTTTAATTGTACCCCAAAACATTTTGGATCAGGCCTCACAAAAATACATGCGGCTTCTGTGGAGTTCGCCAGTGACTTCATGGCCACTCCAGCAATGGCTATTTCTGACATTAGTCTTAGGAGTTAGTCGAAAGGGCTGATAACTCCTCCATCGCTGAAATGCCCTCTTCCTCTGGCCTCCATCCCCCACACTCGGCAAGTTTCCCTCTGACCTCTCTGGCTACTTACTTTTTCTTTTCTCTGAATGCTGGAATTCCCCTGGGCTCAGCCCTAAGGCCTTTTTCCTTCACACCCGCCCTTCCTTCTTGGGCGATTTCATCCATGACAGTGGTTTCAGTTACCATCTGCCAGCCGGCGTCTCCAGCCCAGACCTCTGCACAGAGCTCCTGAAGCACAGACCTCACAGCCCGTTCTGCAGTCATCCTTATCTCAGCAAAGGGCCCCTTAATCCAGCGCAGAAGCCAAACCAGCCTTGTCCTCTCCCTCTCCACGGTGCCTTGTTACCCCATCCAGAGGCAACCCTGGTGGTCTGCCTGGCTCAATATTTCTTAAATCTACCTACCTCTCTGCATCTCCATCAAGACGCTCCACCTAAACTAAACAACGATCTCTAGTCTCTGAAGAGCTACTCCAACAGGGTCCTAACCACACCCATTCTTGCCCTCCAAGCCAGTCACTAACCTGCAGCCATTCTGATCTTTCCAAAGTATAAATTTGGAATCATTCTCCAGCTTCTCCTGAAAGCCCTCCAGCAGCTTTGCACTATACTTAGGTTAAAGGGCCCCATCCTCAGCCTGGCCTGCAGGGCTTTTTGGGGGCCCGACTCACTCTCCAGCCTCACCCCACCTCACTCGCCCCTCTGTCATTTGCAGGCAAGACACAGTGAACTCCCTTCTGCTCCTCAAGTCAAACGTGCTCCCTCCCACCTTGGCTTTGTCTGAGCTGCTCCAGGAGTCCCCACCATCTCCACCCTCCCTTCCCTGTTGACCCTCAGGTCTTGCTATGTACACTTCACGAAGCCCTCCCCCAACACCGCCAGTCTGGGGCAGGCCCCTTGCCATGTTCTACTCGACAGCGCTCACCCATCTGTGATCCTACAACCCTCGCGTGCCCATCTGCACCGTGTCTGTGCCCTCAGCTAGACTCTAAGTTTCATGTGACCAGGGCATTACCCAGACCGGCTTACTAAAGTATTCCCAAACACTACCAGCAAAGATTTGTTCAAAGAAATGTGAACGAAACCTGACCCACTTGTGCTGGATGGTAGATTCCCGCAGAGGGAGAAAAATGAAGCATAAGAATGTATCTCCTTTTTTGGGGAGTGATTGAGACAAGCGTATGACTCCTTCCCTCCCTCCAGCTTAAATTAACTTCAGCTAACCTCTCTGGACAGAACAGGAAGATCACAGGCCAATAAAAATAGCAAGAGGACAGAGGATCAGGAGAGGCCAGGGTGGGAGAGGAACTTCATAAGAAAACAGCAGCCTCCAGGCAGCAGCTCCTGCATTTTTTCCTCCATTAGGAACATCTAAGCCTGTAACCTTCCTCCTCCCTCCCCTGCCAGCATCAAAGGAGGGGCTGCCCATTCCCTTGTGCCCCTCCCATCTCACCCCGCCTGGAACCTGCCACTGTCTTTTATCACCTCTTCTCTCCCAATACCTTTCAGCTTAAAAAAATGTTCAAATCTTCCAGGCATGGTGGCTCATGCCGGGAATCCCAGCACTTTGAAAAGCCAAGGAGAGGCCAATCGCTTCAGCCCAGGAATTCGAGACCAACCTGGTAAAACCTTGTTGGTTTGAGACCACATGGTGAAATGCTGTCTCTAACAAAATTAGCTGGGCGTGGGAGGCTGAGGTGGGAGGATCATCTGAGCCTGGGTAGGTCGAGGCTGCAGTGAGCTGTTATTGTGCCACTATACTCCAGCCTGGGCAACGGAATAAAGCCAGGTTTCAAAAAAAAAAAAAAAAAAAAAGACGGGGTGGGGGCTCAAATCTCCTGTTTAAACTGCTCTTCTGTCCTTCTAAACATATTTATATAAGCCCATGGCGGGAAGGCCTCTGCCTGTTCTACACCATGACAACTGCTCTTGCAAGACTTACCAGTGGCCAAACCCAGTGGGCCCCTCCCACTTGACATCCTCCCGGGTTTTGATACTATTCTCCATGTCTTCTCAAAGCATGCTCTTCCCATGGATTCTGTAATGTCACACTCTTCTGTTCCTCCCTCTACCTTGGAAAAGTGCTATTTTTCTTTCTCTGGATTTTACCAAAGTATATCTCCATTATGAATCGGGAGAAAACTGGTCCCTCACCACAGATAGCGTGAGACAAACTGGTCTCGATCTTGCAGTCTTTTTAATAGATCTGTCTGCTTACACTGAAAAACCAAGAAACCTCACGATATAAACTTACCAACTTCTCTAAAATAAAGCCAATTCTGGGTCCATATTTCTACCAGGCATCAGAGAGCAGAGGCTCAGTGGAAGCTACCTCTTGAGATGGGTGTGTACCACTGGATGACCATCCTCTCACCACCATTCCTGCCTGCTCTCAGAGTTGACACCTCAGACATCTACATCTCTGTTCCCGGCCTCCTTGCAAGTCCCAACCCAACAACCACAGTTGCCTTCTGGAATGTTCCCTGAGTGTCCCCCTGACCCCTCAAGTCTCTATACAACCATCCCTATTCTCATCACCTCTGCCCTAGGGCTCCTCATGCTGTGTTCTTGGTCCTTACAGATGACCCCATCTCACACCTGAGTCACTCAGGTGTCATCCTTGGCACCTCTCTCCCCTTCAATGACACAAAGGTTTAGTGATTATTCCTCTCTTTCAATGTATCCATTAACTTGATGCTTATGTATTAAGTCCTGAAGATACAACAGTGAGCAGGGCACCCCACTGCCCCCGCAAGCCCTGCGCCAGCCACCAGCTATCTTCCACTCTGAGGACATACACATTGCTGGGATGACACTCCATTTTCTGCCTTTACTTCCCCCAACACCCACCCTCCCCAGGGTCATCTGTTTTAAATGTCACTATTCTCTTGGTTTGTGGGTGGGTTCGGGTGCAGCGAGCACAGGAGAGCCTTTTAAACATAATTTTCATTTCACTCTGAATCAGCATCTTACCCTAATTAAAATTAGACTCTCTGCACTGCACTTGTGGAAATGAAGCTCTGAATACTCAACAATCAGCCAGAAAGTAAATGATGAGTCATTTATATAACACAGGCAAAATTTCATCATCCCAGAAGTTTGGGATATTCTGTTTCATTAAAAGGAGCCATTGAGATGTTTACATCTGTCAAGGTGCTTTCTTTAGGTTAAGGCATAAGTAGCATCATTCGGTTTTCTGAAGGACAATGTACTTGGTTTAATCCAGGACAGCACACTCGTTGAGTGTGCCCAGCCACCCCTCAACGGTCTTCATTGCAAAGGCTCAATGGGCCAGTGCAAGATGAACGTAGTTCTTAAGTTGATCAAGGAGGTCAGGAGCTCCATCACAAAAGGGAGTCAACCTGGGGAACAGAGCCCAGAGCTGAGGGCCTGAAGTCAAAGGCCCCCATGTCTTGTCTGGACAAGGGCAGAGAGTGTGGCTTTCTCCTGCAGGCAGGACGAGGCAATTTCCATCAGCAGAACCTGGGCAGCAAGGCCTGGAGCCCATCCTTCACTAAGGGGACGCCTTCGAGGCACTCCAACATCTGACCCCATGTACCCAACATGTGTTACAGCCATTTGCCTCCTATTCTCAACCTCACATCCTGGCTCCGACAGCCTCTGCCTCTGTCCACAAAGGGACAAGCTATGCAGGAGAGGTAGCATGGCCAACTGCCCATGAACGTGGTCTCTGGGTCCAACAGGCTGGGTTCATATCCCACTCCTGCCATGTGCAGTTGTAACTTTGGGCAAAGTGCACAGCTTCTCTGTGTCTGTTTCATTTATCAAATGAGGATAGGTCTTCACAGGCGAGAGATGAGGGTTAAAGGTAGAGTGGACATGAGCACTTCAGCATAAGATTTGTCTGATGCATAAAGAGGATTCCCTCTGCAGAGTAAAATCTTATTTTAAATTTAAACAAACCATAGAGACACAAATATGGGCCAGAAGCATATAAGAGACAGACACACCCATATTTATTTATTTTTGTGTGTTTGTTTTTCTCCTGGTTTTCTGTATTTCTGCCCTGGGGCTCCATGCCATTCCCTACATCTTTACAGTAAACTCACCTGACCACTGGAGCTCGCTGGACTAGGGCTCTGCTCCACATAATCAAAGGAAGCCCACCCAGAATAGGCTTCCTTCTCTCTTTGTCCATCCCACACACAAGCCAGACAGGACTTGGCTCTTCCTCAGCCTTATGCCTTCAGCCCATGCTCCTGTCCACGCCAGCAATAGCACAGAGCTGCCCACCTCGCCTCTCAGTCTCCTCCAGTCTCAGTCCCTCACTTTGCAGAGCCCTCATTTTACACCTCTCCGAAGCTCTCTCCAGTCCACCTAGCCAAAGAACCTTCTGGCCACTCTGAAGCCCCTTGGCTGCCCACTCGTGCCTCTCCTATGGAGGATCGAATCCAGGCTCCATCATTTAGTAGTTCCAGCCCCTGGGCAAAGCGCTCTGCCCCTCGAGCTTAGTTTCCTGGTGTCTAGAAGGGAGACTCCACTGTCATTCTGGTCTCTCACACGGAACTTTTGAGAGACCAGAAGCACATGCCAGAAAGTGTGCCCAATGACTGAAAACTTCAAAGTCCTCTCCAAACTGTAGGTCTTTCCCATAGACGCTCTCATGAATGAACAGCAATTTGCAGATGAACATGTAGGCTCTTCATTCTGTGTCACTCTGCTTTACAATCCTCTGGGAGCTCTGAGGAGTGGGAAATTCCAGAGGCCCCCACGGATCTGCCAGCCACACAATCTCTGGGTGCACCTGATGGGCTGGTTGAGCCCTCATACCAAAGGAATTCTGGCAGCACCATCACTCTCCCATAGCTTCTCAATTCTTCATCCCTCAAGCATTCGGCTCTAGGACTTAGAAAAAAAATATCTCCAAGTCTGCCCATAACTCTGCATTTTAAATGTTCTGTTGTCCATAATAACTAATTTCCATAAAGGGCCAGTAGGATGGAGCACAGCAGGACACAACACGAGAAAACAAAATGCAGTAACGTAGATTTGACCAGCTAGAGCACTCAGAGAAATTGTCAGACCACATCAAAAGGAATGGAGTCATCATCATCTTTACACAACTCCCTTCACACTCTCTGAAAAGTCATGATGGAGTGGGCCGTAAATTATGGCGTCTTCAGCTAATTTTACATGATACAGACACAAATGACTTTACTTTTCCTAATTGTGAGAAATAATGAAATCTTCTTTCCCTCCTTCTATCCATGTCCTCTATCCAAAGGTTCTGCTAATTTAAAACATTTGGTGGAAAAATAATACTGGGGCATTGTTCTTATAAAAAAATCTAATCATTCTGAGCTTAATTCTAATATGCAGAGAAGAATATGAACCTGCCCTGCATGATGGTACTATGACAAAACGAGTTAATTACCATCTCATCCTAAGATGAATCTA
The DNA here is from genome assembly GCF_001698545.2 of Rhinopithecus bieti. Taxonomy (NCBI): domain Eukaryota; kingdom Metazoa; phylum Chordata; class Mammalia; order Primates; family Cercopithecidae; genus Rhinopithecus; species Rhinopithecus bieti. The sequence continues at coordinate 352,863 of NW_016803028.1, read as the reverse complement.
CTTGTCATAGGAATAGGAGCCATTATTTCACACAAAATAATGACCCAGATAGAAAGTAATGACTGCATCTAAGGCAACCAATGACACAGCTTCATCTTGACCTAACTGAATGGCAATTAACAAGTGTCACCACTACATATATATAAATACCACCAAAGCTATTCATTAAATATTTGCAATGAAAAAAACCCACAAATGGTTTTTAGCGTTCTTCTTCCTGGGAAGCACCTGTGGTCTTCTACCTGGTATGATGACAGAAAAATTTACACATGTAAAATTCAGCCATCAGTTGGAATAGCCCTGGGCACTGGAGAAGTACATGGAGTTGTCCTCTGCTCTTTGCACACAGAGGTGGTATTTTCTTTAGAAATTATGGCCAGCAACAGAAAAGAGGAGTAGGGGGAAGGGGGCCCAGTTCCATTATTTTGTCCCACTTCTTGTTGTCATGGCAACTGGACTAGAAACTAAAACCACAGCCAGCAATGACAGCGAGAAATGCTGGGTCTTTCCAAGTCTAGCCCTGTCCACTGACAGACAATGCGGGGGCTAATGGAGGGGCAACCTCAATACACCTGGCTCCTCCAAGGCAGGAATGACCATAAGCCACATTTCTGTTTAGAGGAACAGAGATGGAACTCTGGGATAGACATCTGGAGGCACTCCAGGTCAGAAATCTCACTGCTGCCCTGGTGTGCAAGCTGTCCAGTCTGTCTTATTTAAAAACCAAGTGTATAACAGTAGCAGGATGATATGATGGGCTTTAAAGCATATTATTTTCAAAACGTTAAGAACAGAATTCTTATACTATAAGTATTCACTTAATGTTATCAGTAGGTTCCTGGGAACTGAGACTTTGAGCAAAATGACAAAAAACCAATTTTCTTCTCAAGGTTAAAACTAAACCACATTGAATGAAATTGAGGACCTGCTGTATGCTGTTTCACTAAAAGTTTCCAAGAACCTACTGACAGTGTTAAGGACTTATTATACAACTACAGAATGAGCAGGTGTCATTTACTTAACGAATTATCTGATGAATCATCAGATACACGTGTGTATACACATACTCAGTGGGGGAAAAAAAGAATACTGGTATAAAAGTTAAAATAAAGACTGGCTAATGTCCTTCAGGGCATAAAAACCCTAACTTTGAAGGCATTTTCCATTGGACAGATGTACATCTCCACTTGGGTACTACAGAAACGATACCCCAGTAGCCGGCAAATCGGGCTGTTTCCTGAAGAACTGAGACAGGACCACTGTCTCAATGGGTCAGTCATGCAATGACCTAATTTGGTTAAGACAAAGTCACCAACTCATATCAACTCATATGTTTTCTTTCTTTTAAGAGGCTGGGTCTTACTCTGTCACCCAGGCTGGAGTAGAGTGGTGCAATCATAGCTCACTGCGGTCTCAAACTCCTGGGCTCAAGCAATTCTCCCGCCTCTCCAGCCTCTAGAGTAGCTAGGAATATGGTCAAGCACCACCATGCTCGGCTTTTTAAAAAGACTTTTTTTTTTCTTTTTTCGCAGAGATGGGGGTCTCGCTATGTTGCCCAGTCTAATCTCAAACTCCTGGGCTCAAGCAATCCTTTTGTCTCAGCCTCCCAAAGTGTTGGGATTACAGGCTGAGCCACTGTGCCCAGCCTCAAATCACATGTTTTTAAAGAGCATATTTGAGAGTGGGCAGAGCCTCATGCCTTCCTTTTACCCGCTAACCCCTCAAATATTCCAAGCATCTGAGTCTTAATTACAAAACCATTTCTAAAATGATTTTTTCCTGGTATTCAGATCATAGGGTAAATTCTATCTCTAGGATGTCCCTATATAAGTTGATTATTTGCAGCAATCCAAACAAAGATGGCTCTATTTCTATAGAAAGCTACATGAGTTATAAAAACACTTGTGTTCTCAGGCTTATGCATATATGAACAAAAGCTACTTGCCCCACCCCCCATTTCTTAAATAATAATCTGAATTCTACCAGAGTAGAAAGAGCCTCCCTCATCCTAGTAAAATTACTAGAAATTCTGACCTCAGAGATCATCTAGCTCCTGGTCTATGGCCCATAGACCTACACATGAGCCATACATGAGTGGCTACTCCCAGAGTCCCTGGAGCCTGAACACTCAATACATGTTGAAGGGAGGGTGGCAGCAGGGAAACAAATCTCCTTTAAAGGGACAACCTAATCATTTCACTGTTCTACAAAATTCCTCTCAACGCCTTCCCGCTGCCTTTACAGTCCAGTCCCAGCTGTCTCTGGCCCCTTCTCCGGACCCTCACTCTCCCCCGGTGTGTTTTTGATTCCTCTCGCTCCCTCCTGCCTCAGGCCCTCATGTACACTGTTCCCTGTTTGGAGGGCTCCCCAGCCTGCCCGAGCACAGCCGCATCCCCAAAGACACCCCGTCATCCTTCCCATCTCGGCTTCAGGTACCTTCTGGATCCCCTTGCTCCTCAGCTCCGGCCACTTCCCGCTGGTAAAACTCACTAGTTCGGCTGTTTTATTCTCTGTATCCCAGCATCTAGTACTAGTCCTGGCCCAAAGCTGACAGCTGACAATGTTTATTAACAAATTCCCTAATTGGCTGATTGGACCTCAAATCACAATCACTTGTATGGGGTGGGGAATTGTCAATTACTAGGGAACACTGGGTAAGAAAGAACAAGATAAGCATCAAGCAGTGAACTCAGCTCCAGTTTGGGGCTGGGACATTCCTTCTGTAGTAAATGTCATATTAAAACTCAAGTAGACCCTATGGTTGGGCACAAAACCTCATATGGCATGAAGAAAGGTTCAAAAACAGACATATTTCTGGGCAGATATGATTTCCCTGCAACTAGGCAGTTTTCCCTGGTATGATCGAATGTGGGTGGCCCAGGACTCTGGCATCCTCCCACACGAGGAAGGGAAGGGGGCTTGCAGCAATGAAGACCCATAGATTAAAGGAAGGTGGGGTCTGAGAAGTCACATCACCTTGAGGGTTTGAAAGGAGTCCTGGTGCTGGCCTGCAGCTCTATCAGCTGTTAACCCTACTCCAGCTGGAAAAGATAGGACCCAGGCTCCTGCATGCCTGGGAAGGAGGGGTTAGCCATCTTGTTCCAGAGTCAGCTCTGGAGAGGGCTGCTCCCCTGTGGGGCTGCCAAAGGTTTAGGTCACAGCTTTTGCATGGCCTCTCGAGTGTGGCTGATCTGCCCTAAGCCAGCTCCCTGCCTGTTCACTCAGGTGAACACTCGCAAACCTCTTCAATGGTACCCTGACTGCAGCGCTCACCTTCTTAATGAACTCTGGGATGAGTTTCTGGTCTGTCAGGTGGTCTAAGGAGGAACAGCAATCTAATTCCAAGATGTAGCCTTCATTGTGAAGATCAGTTTTCTGAGATCTGAAGAGAAAGAAAAGCACACACACAAACAGATTAATATCTTGCATAATTTGGAGACAGTCTCACTCTTGTCACCCAGGCTGGAATGCAATGATGCAATCTTGGCTCACTGCAACCCCCAACTCCCGGGTTCAAGCAATTCTCCTGCCTCAGCCTCCTGAATAGCTGGGATTACAGATGCCCACTACCATGCCTGGCTAATTTTTGTATTTTTAGTAGAGATGGGGTTTCACCATGTTGGATAGGCTGGTCTGGAACTCCTGACCTCAGGTGATCCGCCTGCCTTGGCCTCCCAAAGTGCTGGCATTATAGACGTGAGCCACTGTGCCCAGATGCATTTTTTTTTTTTTTTAAAAAGAATCACTGGGTCTTTAATGAAGCCCCAAATTCTTTCCTGAAAGTAATGCCAAAAAGGCACTGATGAAAAATAGTTTATGGAAACTACTCAATTAATATATACAGATCCACATCATAGAAAGACCTCCAAGATGCAGCATCATGTAAAACACATCATTATAGAATGATGGGTTTGGTACAATACAGCTTACATGTTACACACACACACATACACACACATACAAACGCTCACTCCGGTAATGTCTATTTCCCATTGGTTTATATCTGCCAGGGCACAGAAAAAGAACAAGCAAGACATACACCAAACCAATAATAGCAGGTACCTCTGGGGAATGGGGAGGGCTTATGTGGGAACTGGGGCTAGGTGATTATGGTATGGGTGTGGGGGTGGTGATCAAAAGTGACTTTAGTCATAATCCCTAATTTTTTTCATTTTAAATGAAAAGGATATATTCCTATACCAATTAGAAAATTAAAAATTAATTTTAAAAAGACTTTAAAAGGGTTCAACCCCTTTAGAGGGCAATCTGACAAAATCTATCGAAATTAAAGATGCATTAAAGAAAGACTACCAAGCAACTAAAAGAAATTCTGGGAAAACAGTGTGGGTGTAAAGGGCTGTCTGAGGTGAAGGCCTGCGGTCTTGCTGTCAAAGGAGAGGCTTCCCAGCACACCCCGCCATCTCTGCTTTCCAAAGCACCACCACACAGAAATCCCTGTGATACAGCACAGTTCAAAACTGCACCCATTCAGGAGAGCCAGCAGCAAGAGCTCACCAGGAGGAAATTCCACCACTTCACAGCCATTCACAGGCAGGGCTCCTGTATGACACTCTAGTGGAAGCCACGTGGTTGTCAGAAATTGAAGGGGATTCCTTGGCCCAGCCAGGCATAAGGCAACAAGAGTGGTACTGTAGCTACGGGCTGGCAGAATGTGCTATCTGTCCTAGGTGGCTTGTGGTTTTGGGGAGTGGGAATTAGAGACCAAAGCTCCCAGCTCCTTGTCCAGGGCTCATGTACACAGCTCATCTGCACTGGTGGAGGAGGGAGCAGAGCCCTCCTGGCCCACTTATGAGGCTGCTCTACCGAAGACGGGCCCCTGCAGCCCCTGTGAGAGCAGGACTGTCCAGAAAATCCATACAGCAGGTGCTTCCACACTGAACTCCTGAGGTACATGCATCTCACCAGTTTCTAACTGTGTATTTGCTGTAACATTTTAAATGAATTTCTAAGATTCTTATATAGCATTAAAAGCAATTAGGCTACCATTAACCATCTGTGTATGATTCACCTTAAATTTAAAAGTGAAAAAAATGAAAGAGGATTCGGTTTTCCTCAACTGTGCCACTGTGATTTGGTAAGCAAACTTCAACAGCTTATTTTATTTTCCTTCTAACATACCCTTCCAAAGTTAGGGCACTGTGGTGCACACATTCAAAATGTAAAAGAATAAACTGATTTCAATCTGGGACAAACTAATTCCAAAAGAATAAACCAATTCTGAACCCTAACCTTTTTGCCTTAATACTTGGTCAGAGACTAGACTCATGTTTTAATTTCCTCCCTAAACAAAAGACCTATTAAGAGGAACTAAGGCAGATGATTCCAGACTTTTGAAAAAGAAGACTTGGTCAAGACACACTGTCATACGTATCATGTGAGGTCTCAAACAACAAAAATCAGGATGAGGGAAGGGGTTCTAAACTCTAAAATCCAGCTGCTCTGTTACATGGAAACTAATGTCAGTCTATATGAGGTTATTTAGAAATATCCATTGAGATTTCAAACGAATAGACTAAAAGACTTTTCAAATGAAAAGACCAAGTCAATGCTGTGTCCATTAAGTACAATGTTCATAGGATGAACAAAAGGAAGACAAGTCTGTCTGCAAGCAACTCACAGCCCAGATCGATTCTAGGGAATCATCTTTAGCATAGAATCTAATAAGTACCATCTTTGGTTCTGGAACAAGAAGTTCTATAACAAGAAAGGAAGCTTTGGTTCATTTAATCAAATAATTAACTCAGTTACATTTGAACTGAAAGGAGCACAGAAGATTAAGAAAAATAGGCATTACAAATTTTTTAGATGAACCATGGAAAATTACATCTCAGCCTATGGTTTCTTGGAAAAGCAAATCTCATGCATATTGGGGAATAGGTGAGCAAGTAATAGGCATTCCCCTGCCTTTGAGAATTAGCTCCTCAATTTGAAATGAAAGGATTATAACACTGAAGAAAGACTGAAAGGGACAGGAAGGGGGAAAGATCCCTAAACCCCTTGAGGACAGATGCTGGCTGCCAAGCCTTGAAGTCAGCACTCTGTGATGGTGCAGCTGTGGCCTCACAGAGGAGGAGCTGAAAGCAGAAGGCACAGTCACACAGAAACTCTCTCCTTGCCACTAATCCTATGAAAAACAGCATTAAATCCACTAGCAAAGTCCTTTAGGGCTGCCAGAGGGAGTTTCTGGGCTTCTCAGCACTGGAGGTGGGGAAGTGAGGTGGTGGTGGGAGGACCATGGTTGCTATGGCAAATACACCCTAAGATGACCCTCCCAAAAATCCCCACCTCCTGGTGTTCACACTTTTGGGCAATCCAGCCCTTTGAGCGGGGGCAGGGCCTGTGACTTATGTCTACTCAATAAAACATGGTAAAGGTGATGGATGTCGCTCCTGTGATGGCATTATGTTATATGACTCCCTCTGAGCTAGAGAATCCCTTACTGGCTTTGAAGAAGAAAGCTGTCAGGAAGAAGGAGAGAGCCACATGGCAAGAAACTACGGATAGCCCCTGGCTAACAGCTGCAAGAAAAGAGAGATCCCAGTCCTACAACTACAAGGAGATGAGTCCTGCCAACAAACTGAGGGAGACTGGAAGTGAGGCTTTCCTCAGTTGAGTCTCTGATGAGACTGCAGCCCTAGCCAACACTGATATTACAGCTTGATAAAATCCTGAAGCAAAGAACCCTGATAAGCTACAAAAACCATATGATAATAAATATGTACCATTTTGAACCATGAAATTCATTATAATTTATTACAGAGCATAGAAAACAAATACCAAAAAAAAAAAAAAAAAAGAAAAAAGAGAACAAATACAGTTCCTGGGGAGGAAGACACGGCAGTTTCATGCTTAGAACAGGCCACCCACTGGTGGCCAGGACTAGGCCCAAACCCACAAAATCCAGCCAGACATCTGACAGCAGCCTCCATCAGGTGAGGCGTGTTCTGTGTCCCTGAGGACAGGGACCACCCTGGGAGACAGAAGTGGACATGTCCTAGAAGTGACTTCCAGGGGCTGTGGCCTGGTTGTCCAAGGTACCACAGGACAAAGGAATAAATATTCTGCTATCAACCTAGTTTCTATGAAAGAAGCATTAACCTGAAACTCCTGGCTGAGCAGGCACTGCCACCTTCCTATGGGGTAGTGGAAATACCAGGTATGCTCCCCAAAGGGCCATGTCATTGTATCATCCTGGAAGAGAATATGGGAAACCACCCAACTTCCCCTGGACAGAAGTCCAGATGGCTTCCACTTTTGGAAAGGACAGAGATATCTGATTTTAAACAGTAAGTAAAAGAAAACACAGAATGCATTTCTGGGGATGCACGCAGGGTTGACTAACAGCAAAAGGCCCCCCCCTCCCCGGCTCCACCCAGCCTACTTTATCTGGAAATTAACACTAAGCATTGTCCAATTAAATAAAGACACTCTGAGGAGAGTATGACTAATAATAAAATATGCTTCCCCATCACTCACCATCTGCAACTTGGTAAATTCCAACAGATTTACTAGTTAGAGGCTACTGGTGCTAGAGCTAACTAGAGGTAGGTAATACATCAGCTGGGAGCCTTTGGGCAATTAAACTTTCTGTGCTTCAGTTTCTTTCACTATTGAATGGGATATTATACGGCGCTATCTCTTAACATTGCTCTAAGTATTAAATAGGACAAAAAGAAGCAAAGCCCTTAGCACAGAGGTACAACATCCAGGCTCAACAAATCCTACCTGCTACGGGTCTATTATTATCATCTATAATTGTGTTCTTACTTTTCCTTCCTAGCACATTTCACAGTTCATAATTACTCATTCATTCATTAAATATGGACCAAACTACTACTGTGTCAGGTACTATACTTTAGCAGTCATCAATAGATAGAAGAAACAAAATCTCTGCCTTCATGGAGCTCACAATCTAATAGGAGGAGAAAGACAATAAGCAATAGTAATGCATGAGCACCTAACAGAGTATGCCCAATGGTGGGAAGTCTTGAAAAAAAAAAAAAAGAAAAGGGCTGGGCACGGTTGCTCATGCCAGTAATCCTAGCACTTCGGGAGGCCGAGGTGGGAGGATCATCTGAGGTCAGGGGTTAGAGCCCAGCCTGGCCAACATGGCAAAACACTGTCTCTACTAAAAATACAAAAATCAGCCAGGCATGGTGGTGCATGTCTGTAATCCCAGTTACCTGGGAGGCTGAGACAGAATTGCTTAAACCTGGGAGGCGGAGGTTGGAGTGAGCCAAGATCGCACCATTGCACTCCAGCCCGAGCAACAGAGTGAGACCCCATCTCAAAAAAAAAAAAAAAAAAAAAAAAAAAAGGAAAGAAAGAAAAAGAAGAAAGAAAAGGAAAGGAAAAAAGAAACAGAGCAGGGTAAGGTAAATGGCAGGGGCAGCAAGGAGACAGTTGTAGTTTTAATGAGGGTAGTCAGGATAGCTGCACTGAAGAGGTGAAATTTGGAATAAAGACTTCCAGGAGGCAAGGGACCGGACCATGGTAATATCCAGGCCATGAGCTCTCCAGACAGACGGAACAACAGCCCATGCAAAGGCCCTAAGCTGAGGTCATGCAGAGAAGCCCTGTGGCTGGGGCTCAGTGCAGAAGGGTTCAGGGAGGAAGACACAGTTGGAGAGCCTCAGGGGAGCTGGATAGTATAGACATTCAGGCCACGGTGAAGACAATGGCTTCTACTCAGAAGGACAGAGGAAGTCCATGGAGGGTATGGAACAGAGAAGTGACATGACATGGTGAATTTTAAAAAGGATCTCTCTGGCTGTAAGGGGCAGCCAGGAGCCCATCTAAGTAGTCCAGGCAGGAGATGATGGTGGCTCAGAGTGGGTTGGCAACAGTGTCCTAGTAGCAGTGAGAAGTGCTGGGTTCCAGTTACATTTCCAAGGTAAAACCTTCAAGATTTTCATACAAACAGGTTGTGGGGTGTGGAAGGAGGAAAGCAGATGAAGATGACTCCAAGGATCTTTGCCTTAGCAACTGGGAGAGTGGATGACTTTGCCGGAACTATGATGGGGAAGGGTTGGGTGGCACAGGCTTAGTGGGGGAAGAAAGATAATTCAAGTTTCAGATATGTTGAATATGACATATCCAGAAGACATCCAAGTTGAGATGTGTGGTAGACAGTTGAGTGTATATATATATATACTTGAATATATATACTCAAGTCTGAATGGCAGGACAACAGTCTGGACTGCAGGAAAGGCAGCTAGAGATATAAATTTGGGAGTCATCAGCCTCCGGGTATTACTTAAAGCATGAGGCTAGATGAGATCTCCATTAATGTAGCGAGAGAAGGGTTAAGAATTTAATTTTGGGACCCTCCACCATGAAGAGGATGGGGAGAAAAGAGGATAAAACAGCCAAGACGCTAAAGAAAGAATAATCAGGGAAGAAGGAAGAAAACCAAGAGAACATGTTTGTTTTCCTGGAATTTAAATCAAGGGAGCAAGTCAAGGAGAAGGGTATGAGACATCCTGTCAATTTCCTCAATTAACAAATGTATAATCTTCTCTCCAATTTCCTTATCCTCTTGAAATCCCAAGAGGAAAACTGGATTTCATATACCCTACGCAAATAGGTGTGAAGAAATCTGTTAATCTGTTTATATGATTATCTGGCAGATATCTGGCAGATAATCATATAAATTGGGCAGATTGTCAAATTTAAATGTTGATTTGGGTTCAGAATAGCTTGGCTTCTTGAAAAAAAAATCATCCTCTTGCTGCTGAGTCATTTCTCAGAAACAGCCTGGGGAAAATGAACTAAAAGAGCTCTGACCCATCTCAAATCTTGGGACCCCTTCTTATACAGAGCACTGGAGATTTGAGAGGCTCTACTTCACCATTCCAAAGGAATTTCTTGAAAGAAGTGAGAATGAAAGGATACTATGGACAGAGATGTGATTTCCTGAAAATCAAGAATGAATAAGACAAAGTGAACTCAAATCCTTACAGTGCAGCAACATAGTTTTAACAATGCACATAAGCAGAGTTGTTCTGATTGCTGGAGGCAATGGAGAAGCCACTAAGACATCTGAGCCCCGTTAAGTTTTAAAAAGCCATCACAACAAGACGACTAAATGCAGTGTAGTACCCTGGATTGGATCCTAGAACTGAAAAAGGACATTAACAGAAAAATGATAAAATCTGCAGTTTAATTAATAGTGAAGTACCAATGTCAATTTCTTAGTTTCACAAACATAGTATGGTAATGTAAGATATTAACGGTGGTAGGAAACGTGGGGAAGTGCATATGAGAATTCTCTGTAATACCTTTGCAACTTTTCTGTTAAATCTCAACTTATTCCTAGGTGGGGTATGTTGTATCTGCCACTCTCCTAGAGATTTTCCTTGGGACATAACTGAACAAGTCCATGGAAAAGGGAAAAATAGACAGAGTGACTTATAGAGATGAGTTATGTGGACTCTTGCATTCTAAGAGGAAAATAAACCTTCAAGGAAAAAGACCAGGGATATGGAAATAGAAGAATGGGGTCTGCGCCTCCTCTGGTTAGAAAAACTCAAAACTACTTCCAACTTCTTGCTTTCCTTACTTTAAAATTTTTTTTTATTATGGTAAAATACACATCACATAACATTTACCATTTTAATCATTTTTAAGTGTACAATTCAGTGGCATTAAGTACATTCGCAATGTTGTGCAACCGCCATCGCTATCCATTTCCAGAACTTGTTTTTCTTTCTTTTTTTTTTGTTTTTGAGACAGGGTCTCGCTCTGTTGCCCAGGTTGAAGTGCAGTGGCATGATCAAGGGCTCACTGCAGCCTCAACTTCCTGGGCTCAAGCAATCCTCCCACCTCAGCCCCCCAAGTAGCTGGGACTACAGGCACATGCTACAATGTCTGGCTAATTTTTTTTTTGAATTTTAGTAAAGATGAGTTCTCCCTATGTTGCCCAGGCTGGTCTCAAACTCCTGAGATGAAGTGATCCTCCCGCCTCAGCCTCCCAAAGTGCTGGGAACACAGGCATCAGCCACCGCAACTGGCCTCCAGAACTTCTCTGTCATTCCAAACAGTCCTCCTTTCTTTAACACCTTATATCCAGAACTTGGGCCAAAACTGAATGTGAACAAGTGAAAAAACCACACACACACTAAATAATGCTTGTCAAACAAACATATGAAAGTAGATTTGGACACTGAGCACTTGTACATGAGCCTTTCCTAACTGCAAGGAAGGAGAGAGCAAAGAGTCTACGTGCCCACATGCCAGAGAAATTCAAATGTCAACACAACTGGCTACAGATGTCAGGGTTATTTCAGAACATAATAAAAGACCACCTATTCTTTGTCAGGCTGACCTCATTACTCATACACAAACATCAACTGTAATGAAAACTGTGCAAACTCAGAGACGTACCTGGAGATCTTCACTCACCACCACCCCAGCATCTGCCAAGGGTGGTGTAGTCATTCTCCAGGCAGAGGAAGGGTCAGAGGACCAAACGAGGGCTGCAAATTCAAAGGCCTATGGGCAATGAGTGAAAGATTCTTTCTGAAACCAAAGCACATAATCTAGACATTTTGTTCTCATATAAAAGCCTACAGCTTTGGCCTTCCAGGCTCAAGCAATCCTCCCACCTCACCTTCCTGAGTAGCTGGGACTACAGGTGTGCACCACCACACCCGGCTAATATTTATATTTTTTATAGAGACAGGGTTTTGCCATGTTGCCCAGGCTGGTCTCAAATTCCTGGGCTCAAGCGATCCTCCAGTTCGGCATCCCAAAGTTCTGGGATTACAGGCGTGAGCAACCGTGCCCAGCCTTGTCTGACCCATTGAAACAGCCCCTCACTCTGCTCTCACAGTGGTGGGACCTAACCCTTTCCTAAGACGTTAAAATAGCATTTTTGTAACAAGTACTGCTACCGCTTATGAGTGCTTTAAACATTGGTGATTGTCACGGGCAAAACAGTTAACCCTCAAATCATTGACAAAGTGCCAAGTAGTAAGTTGAATATACATTTTGGTCTCATGAGAAGATCTAAAATGAGGCCACTAAAAAACAATTGCCTGTCAAAAAATTATTATAAACTACACTTCTAAAAAATAAGTATATTACTAAAAACTATGATACACATTACTTTTAAATAATAAACATGTAATAAATCCCATTTCAGCTCATAAAGCCCTTAGATCTCTTCAAAGACCATCAGTTTAAACGATGTCTTCTCTTTCCCAGGACATTATGAAAAAGAGAGAGAATGTGCAGTTCATCAATGGGTTATTTTTGCTTCATTTAGAAATAATCAAAAGAAATGGTGACAAACACAAACAGATTACTAGGCACTTCTCCAGCCAGGAAAAAAATACTAAATGTCAGTTGACAGAAACAAATTCTCTATCTCTGGGAAACAGGAAGGAATTTTAAGATTTTGTTTCCCAAAGCAACACCAAGCTCAGATAGAATAATCAGAACAGTTTTTTTTTTTTTTTTTTAAAGAAGTATTAGGGAGAGAACTGAGCTATAGATCTGAAAGAGATTTGTCAATGCAAGAAAAAGAAGGCTATTCCTAGTTTCATTAACTCATGCATAACTAATGACAATAAAAATCTCCACTTACTCATTCACCTATCCATCACCTGCTTGGCTGCTGACCACATATGAGGGATTGAAGGCGCTGCCCTCAAGTCTAGATCCTGCCCTCAAGTCTAGATAGACCGTATATAAACAGAAATGCTATGAGAATTCAATTATTTCCAGTGTCAAGGATCGGGAAAACTAAAGGAGCAAGGCGCGTGTGAGCTGAGTCTTTGAGTCTGTATGGAAGTTAGTCATGGGACAATGGATAAAAGGACATTCTAGGCCTGAGAACAGAAATTAGTGAAGACCTAGACTGAGAAAAGCATGAGTTATATGATGGAAATAATAAATAGGTCAGGTAGGCAAAAGGTGTGTGAAGGTGCGGGTTGCCTGCAACTCAGCAGGGGCTATAACGACAAGCCTAGGGAATGTGTGGGTGAATCCACTGTGAGAGCGAGTCTGTGACTGTGGGCTCTGCAGTGACCGGGGCAGAATAGTGCGAAACAAAGCTAGTGAGAAAGGATGGTACTCGCCTTAACTGTGAAGTAAAGAAGAGTCACGGGTGGCCTTAGAAAGATACTACGACAGGCCGGGCGCGGTGGCTCAAGCCTGTAATCCCAGCACTTTGGGAGGCCGAGACGGGAGGATCACAAGGTCAGGAGATCAAGACCATCCTGGCTAACCCGGTGAAACCCCGTCTCTACTAAAAAATACGCAAAACTAGCCGGGCGAGGTGGCGAGCGCCTGTAGTCCCAGCTACTCGGGAGGCTGAGGCAGGAGAATGGCGTAAACCCGGCAGGCGGAGCTTGCAGTGAGCTGAGATCCGGCCACTGCACTCCAGGCTGGGCGCCAGAGCGAGACTCCATCTCAAAAAAAAAAAAAAAAAAAAAAAAAAAAAAAAGAAAGATACTACGACAGATTCTGGAAAGATTAAGCAGGCGACAGTGTGTATGATGCAGGAAGAGGGGAAGTATATTTTAGGACAGCAGCAACGAGAACTGTGCTGAGATTTTTGTCGAAGGGAGTGGGCAGATGGAAGGGCAATATTTCTTGTCCCTGCAATTGGTGGTGGTTGTGGGCAGAGGAATAACCTGAACCTTCCCAAAGATGCTCCCAGTACAATAGGGAAATGGTTTCCCATAATTTTATGAACCTCTTTGCAAAATGAACCAAATCTACACAAATGCAATGAGTCTGTTGGAGTTAAAAGTTTCCCCTATAGCAAAACTGAAGAAATACTTGAAGAAAAAATAGTCAAGTAAAAATCCTAGCGAATCTTTAAATAACGCACCTCAGTATAGGGTCCCCCAGGGGAGTTGTGAAGTAAGAAGCACAACGAAGGAGAAGAATTTACCCACAGATGAGTCACTGTCCTTTCTTCCGACATTCCCTTCCCCTTCCACCAGAAGACATTCAGCACTTCTGTTGAAAAGAGTTTGGTATCTCTGGGAATATTCTGGACATGACGGGGGAGATGTGCAAGTGATACTCCCACCACACACTCTCTCAGGGAGCTGTGCACGCCTACTGGGGACACATTACTGGGGACATTTAACTATCCGATCCTGCTATTTATTCTAGAGAAATCATCCTATCTCACTGCTTACTGTCAGGGCTGGCTCCCTGGGAGACAAACCATCAGCCACTGTGCACTACAAGGAGGGCACTGTTAATTGTAAAGACCAAGAGGAAAACAGACAAACTTTGCCTCGGTGCTCCCTGTCTGATGGAGTTGTGGAAGAATTTCAATCCCCAGCGAGCTGGGCTACAGAAAAGAGGAGAGCAGCCACACAGAATGGGAGCTGGGGGAGGGTCCTGCTTTCTCTGGAATGCTGCAAGACTCTCCTTTACATTGACAGATGTAGAAAGAACTAATATTAGTAGCGATGCATAATTAATAATATTTTAACGCAAATAGAACACTGAATAAAAGCAGTCTGCCTGACATTTACTGGTTCAGAAAAGTCACATATCTGCAAACAAAAATAGCAATAATAGCTTTTTGCTATTATTAAAAAACACACTGATAATAATTAGCAAAGCAACATAGGAATGATGTTCATAAGACTCTCTCATGGGCCCGTCCAGTTAGGTTACAAGAAGCCTCTTCTCTATGTGCATTGAACACACATGTTCCACATTAAACTTTGCTGATTGTTTTCTTCTTTTCCAAAACATCCCACCTATACCCCCTAACTGAGTTAGGTGAGAGAAATGTTCTATATCTGTATAGTTCAGTAAAATAGCCACTACCCATGTTTTGCTACTGAGCACCTGAAATGCAGCCAGTGCAACTGAAGAAATGAATTTTTAATCTTACTTAATTTTAACAATTTAAATGGCTATACATGGCTAATGGCTGTGTTACAGGAAAACACAGCTTAATTCTGTTCTCAAACTTTAATGTGTGTACTAATCATCTGGAACCTTGTTAAAGAACAGACTCTGATTTGACAGGTCTGGGTAGACCTGAGAGTCTCCATCTCTAAGAGCTCTCAGGTGAT
Organism: Rhinopithecus bieti; assembly: GCF_001698545.2. NCBI lineage: Eukaryota > Metazoa > Chordata > Mammalia > Primates > Cercopithecidae > Rhinopithecus > Rhinopithecus bieti. The sequence continues at coordinate 337,789 of NW_016803028.1, read as the reverse complement.
GCTGATGCTGCTGGTCCATGGATCACACTTTGAGTAGCAAGATTCTGACTGCTTCAGGAACCACCAGTTCCAGTGAGTCTCAAATGCTGAGTGGATCAATTGTCTCCAAATTTTTCTGATCACACAGCCTGCCAGAAAAAAATTCCTGAGTACCACTGTACTAACATCTTACATATGTTATAAAACAAAATATACAAAACAGAAAATTGTAAACATGAGAAATGATGAAATAAGCAATATTTTATAATGATAATCACAGTGAGTTCACACTATTAATAGCTAATACCTCAAGGCAAAATATACACTTGAAATGAGATTCATTGTTAAGAATAATGGAACTATAATCCACTTTTCTTTCTTTTTTTTTTTTTGAGATGGAGTCTTGCTCTGTCGCCCAGGCTGGAGTGTAGTGGCATGGTCTCCGCTCACTGCAAGCTCCACCTCCTGGGTTCACACCATTCTCCTGTCTCAGCTTCCCGAGTAGCTGGGACTACAGGCACCTGCCACCAAGCCCAGATAATTTTTTGTATTTTTAGTAGAGACAGGGTTTCACTCTGTTAGCCAGGATGGTCTCGATCTCCTGATCTCGTGATCCACCCACCTTGGCCTCCCAAAGTGCTGGGATTACAGGTGTGAGCCCCCGTGCCCGGCCCGACATTGTGTTTTAATCTCACACTATGTCCCACAAAGCTCTTACAGGTCAGTGTAGCCATTTCCGCAGGTGTGCATGAGAGAGAGAGAAGGATTTTACATTTACATTACTGGTATTCTCTTCCATTTGCAATCACTTCATACAAAATTTTTAAAGCCATGTGTATATTTCATGAGAGTTAATTTAGCTAAAATTACCAAAAGCGATCCACTAATTCACCTCACTGACATCTTAGTTGGAAGTGCTTCCCTGAACCCAGCTCTTTTGCAGTCCCTCCTGCTCCATACAGCACAGGTGACCTCTGACGTACACATCAAGCCAGGACACCACCTTCAACCTGAATGCTAAATATTATGATACATCATCTCTTTCCTAATTTTTCAATAAAATATATAAAAATGGACACCTCAGTTCTCCTTCAAGATTAAATATGTCTACCCCACTTTGGCAACCACTGTTTACATAGTACAGAGAATTTTCCAGAATTATTATGAAGTTCTGAAATAAAATTTACCTCCAACAATAATATTGAACATTACATTCTTGAAAACACAAGGTGGAAATTCTTCTTAAATTAGTATGTTAATGTAACTACAATTTCAACAGAGTTTACCAGGAACTGAAGAAAATTACTTCAGGCTTTATGTGGAAAAATCAATGTCCAAAAGTTGTCAAGATCCTAAAAAAGAATAGTGCCCTGGCCAGGCGTGGTGGCTCACGCCTGTAATCTCAGCACTTTGGGAGGCCGAGGCGGGCAGATCACGAGGTCAGGAGATCGAGACCATCCTGGCCAACATGGTGAAACCCCGTCTCTACTAAAAATACAAAAAAATTAGCTGGGCGTGGTGGCACGTACCTGTAATCCCAGCTACTCGGGAGGCTGAGGCAGGAGAATCACTTGAATCTGGGAGGCAGAGGTTGCAGTGAGCCGAGATTGCGCTGCTGCACTCCAGCCTGGTGACAGAGCGAGACTCTGTCAAAAAAAAAAAAAGGAAAAAAAAAAAAAGAATAGTACCCTACTAGATGTTAATATACATTACAAATTTATTATCAAAATAACATGGTTCTGGCACAAAAATCAATAAGTAGATCAAAGAAGCAATGAAGAATCAGGAATAGATTGGGATGTACATATAGAAATCCTAACTATAATAAAGGTGGCATTTATTCAATGGCAAAGTTATGTTAACTTAGTAAGTGCTCTTGGCAAAGGTGGCTACCTAGAAGAAAATAAAAGTTAGACTCCCTGTCTTACTCCCTAAGTAACCCACTGGTTCTCAAACGGGGGCAGTTTTCAGCAGACATTAGGCAATGTCTGGAATCTGTCACAACCGCAGAGATGGGGGGTTTGCTAGTAGAATCTTGTGAGTAGACACCAGAGAGTCTGCTAAATGTCCCACAATGTACAGGACAGTCCCATACACAAAAATGTCAATAGAACCAAGGCTGAGAAATTCTACCCTTACCTACCTTAGCTCTCATAGCCAAACAATTAAAGAAGAATGCTATTAGAAGACAGGTGCCAATGTGAAACCTGGTTTCTCCACTCACGAAATATGTGGACACTGGCTTGGACAAGTACCACTCTGAGTCTCATTTCCTTCATCTTGGCTTTTGGGAATAACGATAATGTATATCATGAAGCAATGACCAAGGACTCCAGCCAGTCACAGCAGTAAATAAATGGTAGCTATGACGGCTGTTATCAAAAATGAGAAATCATATGAAGAAGTACCTGCAAACACATAAATGTTCTTTACGAGAAAAGGGGGCATTATGTTCCTAAGAGATCCAGGTTGCTTGACGGAGCAATTTTGGAGACTTAAACTATAGCAATATATTACAAATTCCCCGCGAGCAGGAACTGTGTCCATCTCATTCTCTCTAACAAAGACTGCTACCTTAGAGGACCCAACAGACACGTAATAAATACATTTTATTTAGTTTTAGGGAGCAGAGAGGAAAAAAACACACTGATAATCCTAGAACCATTATTTACATATAATCATTTGGTGCAGAAACTGACAAGACCCAGCCAGCCTGCTGAATGGGGCCATGTGGGGAGCTCTAAGTGGTTTGCAGTAGCAGCCCTATATTCTAAAACCAGCTGGGGAATTAGCAAAGCCTCTCACCCCACAGTGTAGCCATGGGGACTGGGGATGCTACAAAGCCCAGAAAATTCCCAGAATTCTCTGAGGATGTTTCTATAAGCTCTGGGGCCTCTGAGTTGAAAGACGATGTATTTCTGTGCCATGAGTCTCAAGATGGAACTTGAGTTCTATACTCACCACGCACTCCCACTACCCACTCTAAACTTCAGAACTGAGAAGTCATTGAGAACTTCTTCAGCCTCATTTTCCAAGACTTAAAATAAGAAGTGGGGAATGAGGGAAGATCATGGTACCTTTCAATTACAAAAGAGTGCATGTCTAAAACCTCTGCTGAAAGCACAATAATGTTTTTGACAAATATTAACAACAAAAACAACCATCATGAGGACATAGTGAGAACTAATTATAATACTGAAAACATACAGGAATGAAGCAAAGTGCTCTCAGACTCTCAGAAACAGGTGTTATGTGAATACAAGTTGCTAATTTGGTTTTTAAAGTCTTTGTAGCCATTTTAAGTTGTAACTCATGGTCGATGAATAGGAAGTGAATGAAATGATGTACTCATATTTATCATATCTTCATATACTTATAGCATTTTTATAGCATTTACATCTTTGTAAATAGTTCAATCTTTCAATCATTTAAAATGTAAAATTTGGATAGATTTTAGAGACAACCATTATATCAAAATCTCGAGAACACTTAAATCACTAATAATGTACTTATATGCATCTGAACATTATATCTCACCTACTTCTGCATTCATATCTAAAAGTGTAAAACTCTATTACTAGTCTTATCCAGGACCCATCACTGGTAATGCCCATTATATCTTTTTCAGCTTGAAAAACACACACAAAAAAATCTAAGTTACTTCTGATTGACAAAGAGGAAAAAATTTCAATTTTCAACTCAACAGAGTTGAATAGATAGACTATTCAATATAAGACTGCCACAAAGATTTAAAGTAAGACAATCTGAGTTCCTATATTTCATATGAGATAGACATGTAAATAGAAAACTCAAATGCTTTAGTAAAATTATTTGCAACTAAATTACCTACACTGTATGCATATGATTCTCAAAATCATGTCTCAGTGTCCCTGTAGTCTACCTTGCAATGCTACCAAATAAATCTTTCTAGAGAGTCAATTTTTATTTAAAGATTGTATGTACATGTGGGAAGAGGAGACCTCGATTTTATTTAAAAAACAAATATAGACATTTCATGGTAGTGAAGTATTCACCCAAGTTTTAAGATTAACAGGAAATTTCAAAGAAATTTAGTGCTTTTGCTTTTGTTTGGGTACCTGCTCGCTGTTGTCTGTCATTTCAAAATAGTTCTGGGGAGAGGTTGGAAATCACTAGTGTGCTAATTCTCTCAGAAGAAACAAAAAAATAAAAATAAAAAATAAAATGTGGGGAAAGACACAGGTCAATCAAGGACAGCTATAGAACAGCAGTGGGGAAAATGAGCTCTCACACCAACCATGCACGTCTCTCTCGTTCTCTCCACCGGGATAAGGCCGATGCTTTGGAGGAAGAGAATAAGAGTAACTCGGCAAGCCGTTTAGGAGTGTGGATTGGAAAAAATTCTTTCCCCCAAGAGAATGTGGCTTTACACTGGCATATTAGATTGGAAAGTGCAAACGCAATAATTAACGGTGAATCCTGAAACTTCAACACACCAGAAAAAGGGTGTCACTCCAGAGTGAGATGGGAAAATAGGAGGAATAAATTGAGATAGTCTTGGTGATGCTGGACAGCTCCTCAGGGGGTACGGTGGCAGCCCTGAGAGCTAATCAAATCCTCCACACCCCTCAGGAAGCTCGAGAAAACTGATGAGGAAAGATACGACACCAGAAAGGAGGGGCAGCTGCCAGCAACGGGTGTTTGCCCTTCCTAAATCGGAATCCAAAATAATGACCCACTAGCTAAACAAACACCTTCTCATTCCCCACTCTGCCTTAAGCAAGACCTCTGAATACACCTTCCTCAATGTCTGCTCTCTGGGAATAAACCAGTGGCTGCAGTTTCCCATCACAGTAGCATGCATCAATCAGTGCTAAACCCACCGTTACTTTCTTCCCCACGTGTGATTCCAACAATCAGCGCACTCCAGGGCTGATCCTCGGCCTCGCGTGTGAGCATTTTCTAGGGCACACCCCAGTAGGCGTTACCACCCCTGTGTATTTCGCTTAATTATGAAACCTTTTCTAGAAGCCCTATAATTCTCCCAAGAGTCAAGGTAATTGGTAAAATTAGACATGAAGAGACACAAGACCACTTAAAGAGGATACTTTCGACTATAATTTTTTAAAGGATTTTCTTTTAGTTTCAATATAATTTTGTACTTTCCCAATTTTGCCCTTTTCAAATGCCAAAGAAAATGTTCATATTATCTTGTAGGCTATAAAAAAGGCAATATAATGCATTTGTACTTCACTTAAGGTCNCCACCGTTACTTTCTTCCCCACGTGTGATTCCAACAATCAGCGCACTCCAGGGCTGATCCTCGGCCTCGCGTGTGAGCATTTTCTAGGGCACACCCCAGTAGGCGTTACCACCCCCTGTGTATTTCGCTTAATTATGAAACCTTTTTCTAGAAGCCCTATAATTCTCCCAAGAGTCAAGGTAATTGGTAAAAATTAGACATGAAGAGACACAAGACCACTTAAAGAGGATACTTTCGACTATAATTTTTTAAAGGATTTTCTTTTTAGTTTCAATATAATTTTGTACTTTCCCAATTTTGCCCTTTTCAAATGCCAAAGAAAATGTTCATATTATCTTGTAGGCTATAAAAAAAGGCAATATAATGCATTTGTACTTCACTTAAGGTCTGCAAAGATTTCCTTTCTTTGAAGGCCATCCTTTGAATGTCTTTTAAAGAAAAGAAGAGTGAAAATAATGGACATCTATTCTTGTGGCAAATCACTGTTATTTTGGCAATGAAAGGATTGTGTGTGTGTGTGTGTGTGTGTGTGTGTGTGTGTGTGTGACTGTTCCATTACTTGAGGTCTGTGCTATGTGGCTGCATTATCAAGATATACTTTTGTTACTGATAAATATGTAAACCAAAGACAGAACTATCTTATAATGAATTTATAGTCCTTTAGTGAAAATCTGTAGCAAAGTTCCAGGGCATGGTTTTATCCCACTCAATTCATGCAAAATCTATTGAGCAACATCTATTCAAGGCCTGGCACTCTGAGCAAGCAATCCGAATCCAAAGATGGAAGAGGATTCAGCAAAGGGAGTGGAGGTGGGCAGACATCTGAAACACAGTAACAGGAGAGACTGAGATTCCAGCAATTGCTGTGTGTCGAAGGCAGGATGAGCAGCTCAAAGGGTGCATGATTACCTCTACTGATGTAAGCATTACACAGAAATCTCAGAGGCTGCAAGATGGCAGCCAGTGGCATGGGTTATGGGCAAACAATGCTACTTTGGAAAAGTGAGGCTAAAAGAGAAGTTTTCACATAAAAACCCAGATTTCTGGCTTTTCTTGAAAAAAGTACAAGACCTGGCAACACCTGATAACCATAGGACAGAGGTGAGGCATTGACTCACCACTTCCCAAGAGTCCCCATTCAATGAGTCAGGCCGCTGTAGGGATCTGATTTTGCAAGCTCTGTCTTAGAATAAAGACAGAGTCTTCAGGATTTTAGGTTCTGGGCCTCAAGAGGAGAAACAAAGGATAAGGGCTTAGCATTCTCTGAGATTTACTTTCCTGGAAATAAAACAGCAAAAGCCAAAAGAATTGTTTCTCTTGCATCACTTGACCCTGGGTGGTCAAGCCTGACTCAATGAGTCATCTGTGTTGCTGAGTACAGCTTGCTGATATGGCCTAAGAGGAAACATTTCACAGACTCCAAGCATATGGTCAATTTGGGATGCAGCAGCTCACTCTAGCTCTCAGCAACCCACTGCATCTCTGCTAAGGATCACTGGAGGAATCTGTTCTAGAACAAGGACTAGAACAAGCCTTGGCTAAGTCAGCAGCTATAGAAGTGGGCCCCGGCCTGAGGGGCTCACCACAGCTCCACACACAGCCTCCCCCAGGCTTGTTTCCAGCATCAGGCCCCCAGACTTCTCATGCCTGCCCTCCCACTGTTTCCCTTTGGACACCACGTTCCACTTGTTCCACAATGTCAATAATGGGGAGGCCCTTCCCACTATTTCTCTCCCTATTCCAATCTACCCATCATGCCCAACTCAGAGCAAATGAGAGCCGCAGAGCCTCCTTTTCTAAAACACTCTTACTAACAAATTTCAGGTTAGAGATTCAAACCAAGACCTGTAGACTTAGCTGGGCAATTATATAATTTGTATATATATTTTTTGCAGCGCCCTAGTAGATAGATAAGTTTCTTGAAATCTAGGAGCTCCTTAGAGTCATCTTTGCATGGTGAATTACATACACATGCTTACCTTAGAAAAATCCAGCTAAAAGGGATAAATGTTTACCACTTAAAACAGTGCCAGTTATTCTATTCAATAGGCAGATGTTCCCCAGAATGAACTCGAGAAGGGAGACGTGGAGTTCCTGTTCTCTCAATGTCAATTCCCACAAACACCTCCCTAGGTGCAAACATTTCACCACCCTAGGTGTGATTCCAATGAATACTCACTATAAACCCAAACCAGCTTACCTCCCCATAGCGTTCACTGTTGGAAAAGCAATCTGATCCAGTCCTGAAGGACAACATGCATCGGTCAGGTAGAGAGATGCCACAGTATTACATTTTATGGGCACTTCAAAAGATTTTCAAGGGTAACTTTGATTGTACACATTTTCCACCTTCCAAAAGAGTTTTAGAATTGCAGCCTCTGCATTAACTATAGCTCCTCCATGTGCCCCCATCCCAGTCCTAGGCCAAAAGTTGCCTGATAAATGTCCACAGAGTTCCTTAGTGTCCTGGTCCCTGGACCATGTAAGGCATTACTCTACGAAAGCTATAGCCAAATGACTTCAACTCATCCATGATGAAAAACACACCAATGACACCCTAGCTCCATGTGTGAACAATGACAATTCAACAGCTGAAAAATGACCAGCACTATGCATTTTGGTACTGCACTTACATCTAAAACCATGAAACAACCTAGAATTAAACCCACACTCGTGAAACATCAGAAGTGACGTTCTAATAACTGACTTCTCTTAGCCATCAAGTTTCAAGATCTTTAGCAACTCATTCTAAGGAAAACTGCTTGAAAAAAATGAAGGATCACTTAACTATACTTAGAATTCAGAGTGAGTGCAACTATATTGTCTATTAAAAATCACTAAGTGTTCCAAAGAAAGAGTTGAGAAAATGAAGTACAAACTCTCTTTCTACTTGTTCGCTAAGTATTTCATATTCAGCTATTCATTCTTGAGTCAAAGTAACTTGAGTCAAAGTAACTGACTTGCCTAAATTCAACGCACTTAGAATTAGGAACAATTTACAGTTAGATGTGTGGCTAGGCCTGCCATGGTAAAATGAAATGGCAGTTATTAGAATTTTCAAAAGAAAAGATCAGGTAATTTTTCATGGATGTAAGTGAAATCTGTCAAAATGGCAGTGAGCTCAGACGAACATTACTGCACTTGAGAACTACTTTTGGAATGACTCATTAATAATTTAGTTAGACTGTCAACGATGCTCTCCAATTACTCAAATACCACTAGAAAACATTTCATTAGGAGATTTAAATAAACTCTTCCTGCCTCATGCTCATTACTCCCCATGTCTGCCCAAAAGAAATCAGGCCCAAGTTAAAAGCTGCCCCTCCTGAAACATTTCCTTGGTTTCCCTTCCAGTGAGAAGTGGCATCTCCTTCTCCCAAACTCCCGTGGCATGAGACACACATCTCATTTACTTAATTAGACTGCAAGTGCCTGGAAGGCAGGCTCCACATTCAACTGAGCCTGGTACTTGTACCCTCTAACTTCCCACCACATAGGGCTCCTAGCACAATACCCTGAAAAGAGTACACACCCAGCAAGTGTTTGTGAATGGGTAAGGGAATAAATGCAGGCTTGAGGGGTTCTGTTTGGTGGTTCTGACATATCCCAAAGCCCAGTTATTTGCTAAAAATTTTATGTGAACCCTTCAAACACATTAGGTTGATATTGAAGTTTCACACAGTCATCTCATGGTGATTCTTGGTAATGAACTTCATTTGGACCAACAATAATCGAAAACGTGTATCTACATCTCTTTCAATGTGTGCCACTTGAAAAATGTTAGCCGAGTATTTCTTTCTCTTTTAACAGCTAACTCATTTCATTTAACAGCATCTATAGCTGTCAGAACTTTGGCAGACTTTGTGAAAAGTATCACTTTAACTGTCTGAATTAAAAATTAATCACAAAAGTCTTCCTTTGTTTTGTTTTTACCACTTAAACTCCCTATTGATAAAGAAAAAGTACTGTGGGTTTTTTTGCTTTTGTTTGTTTGTTTGTTTTTTGAGACAGGATCTTATTCTGTCACCCAGGCTGGAGTGCAGTCACACAGTCACATCCCAGGAGCCTCCAGTTCCTGGGCTCAAGTAATCCTCCCACCTCAGCCTCCCGGGTAACTGGGACTACAGGCATGCGCCACTACACCCAGCTAATTTTTAAAATTTTTAGTAGATACTAGGTCTCGCTACATTGCCCAGGCTAGCCTGGAACTTCTGAGCTCAAGAGAATCTTCTGCCTTGGTCTCCCAAAGTGCTGGGATTATAGGTGTGAGCCACTGTGCCTGGCCCTGATTTTTTTTGTTTGCTTATTTTTAAGATCGTTGAGGTCTTTTCCTCATAATACAAAAAAAAAAAAAAAAAAAAAAAAAAAAAAAGAAAATGCAGTTATTGCATTTGCTAGGAGAGAAAATTCCTGTACTTTAAAATTATATGTTACAATGACTCTGCTTCCAACCTCCACCACTCCTCCCATCCAATACTATTGGGGCTGGAAGTGGGGGTGATCCTCTTGATTATTTTTGCCTTGTTTTACATGATAAATTGTCAAACTTTTGCTTTTTTTTTTTTTTTTTTCCAAAAAAGGCGGTTCCAAAGACCCAACACAAAGTTACCCAAGGAATTTCCTTCTCTGGATCTGCTTGTCCAGGAGCTGAAATGTTCATTGAGGTCACCAGGCAGGCAGTTCAGGAACTCTGGACGAAAGTGAGCTCAAACCCAAGGAGACTGCCAACTTCCCTTTCTTGAAAATCCTCCTGCATACAATGTCTATTCCTCTCAATAGTTTGCTCATTTTTGTCTTCTGGAGAGTAAGTT
>NW_016803028.1:323549-325863 GCF_001698545.2 Rhinopithecus bieti | reverse complement strand
AAAAAAAAAAAAAAAAAAAAAAAGAGAGAGAGAGAGAAAGACAAACTAATACACATAAAAGGCAGACATTGAGAAAAGTCTTGCCCTACCCAAAAATGTGTGAATTCTGGGTTTGAGCAAAAACATGCACCACCTTTCACTTCAAATTCTAATGTGTGTTGATGTAGTCTAAGAGCCCCAGAGCTTGATCAACCATGAAGAAATAAAGGAAAGGAAAGGAAAGAGGAGTCAGTCTTAGTCACGCAACCTCATGCCTCACAGCTGTCCCTTGTGAGCACACCAGCCAAATGCTTTGTCTACCTGCAAAGTGACTTTAAAAAGAGAGAACAAGGAGGAGCTGCTCTGCACTCCCTTTTAAAAATGTGGCACATGCTGTCATTCCTTCTATGATAGTTGGCCAAAAGACAAAATTGATTTCCTTTCCCAGACTTCATTTTAATTTTAATTTTATGAAAGCAGGAAAACATACTGCTCTCTCCATCCCACCCTCATTGTTTATTTTAAGAAAAACAAAATTAATATTGTTCCTTTTGAAAGACTAACCCCACTTCTTTTTTCTTAATTAGGCTCAATTGAAATATAGGCATAAACATTCAACCGGGCAAGCCAATCGGAAAAACATCCCCAAGCCCTGAAAATCTAAATCAAGACCAAACCAATTATAGCATTTTATTTAGGCGGTGTTTATTTTTTGTATTTTTTTAACTGTCAAGCGATTGACAGAATTTATGGTAGGTGCAAAATGTTCAAGTATTTCTAGACTTTGGGGGAAGCCATTAAGTTTGTATATAACCTCTAAACAAAATCATTGTGTTTTCCGGCCATGCCTTTCAGTTTAAGAGTATTGCACTTTTACTGGCCGCATCATTCTGGGTGTACACTTCTTCTAAGGAGACATTTTTCTAGCTGAGTTTAATCCAGTGAGTTAAAAGAGAGAAAGAATGCAAAATGGAACTCTCTACTTGCAGTTGGACATGCATTTGCTTTTCATCGCAGGATGCTAGGAAACCTCTCTGGTTGTCTAACTTTTTGCCTCACTTGTCTGAGGACTGAGGCTCTGAGGACAGCATGCAAATTTCAACCCCCAACCCCATCCTCTCACTTCCCCTCCTCTATTGAGCATACCTTAGCCACAACAGGATGCTACTCATTCACCCATGGAGCCTTACCTGTCAGTTTTCTTGATCAGGATGGCTCTAAAAATGTGTTCCAGGGGTGTCTTCTCCCGCTCATGGGTGGGCTGCACGAAGGGGTGCAGGGCTGCCAGAGAGAAGCCCTGCTGGTACAGCTCCAGGAGCTGGGCGGGCAGGTCACGCAGGGAGGCCAGCCTCACCGCTGAAGACGCAGGGAGCTCCGCTGGAGTGGAGAGAGGAGAGGCTCATCAGAAACCCACCACATCGCCCACCCAGCCCTGCCCAAGCCCCGCTTCCCTTGCCCTTGGGGAGGATCCTCTAGGTCACTGCTAAAATGAGTTTGTCCCAGTTTTTACTGTCTTCAAACAGACTTTATAAGCAGCCTGTCATTTTCCAAATCACCCAAAGGCATTAATAATTGGATGTTGGCCAGGCGTGGTGGCTCAGGCCTATAATCCCAGCACTCTGCGAGGCCGAGGCAGATAGATCGCTTGAGCCCACAAGTTTGAGACCAGTCTGGGCAACATGGTGAAACCTGATCTCTAAAAAAAAAAAAAGAAAAAGTCCCTCAAAATTAGCTGGTGCTTGTGGTCCTGGCTACCCAGGAGGCTGAGGTGGGAAGATCGCTTCAGCCGGAAACGGGGAGATTTGCAGTGAGCCATGATCGGGCCACTGCACTCTAGCCTGGGCAACAGAGCAAGACATTGTCTCAAAAATGAAATAAAATAATAATGGAGAAAGATGGCCGAATAGGAACAGCTCCAGTCTCCAACTCCCAGTGTGAGTGACACAGAAGACCGGTGATTTCTGCATTTTCAACTGAGGTACTGGGGTCATCTCACTGGGGAGTGCCGGACAATTGGTGCTGGTCAGCTGCTGCAGCCCGACCAGCGAGAGCTGAAGCAGGGCGAGGCATTGCCTCACCTGGGAAGCGCAAGGGGGAAGGGAATCCCTTTTCCTAGCCAGGGGAACTGAGACACACAACACCTGGAAAATCGGGTAATTCCCACCCCAATACTGCGCTTTAAGCAAACGGGCACACTAGGAGATTATACCCACACCTGGCCGGGAGGGTCCCACGGCCACGGAGCCTCCCTCATTGCTAGCACAGCAGTCTGCGATCTAACCGAAACGGCAGCAGCGAGGCTGAGGGAGGGGCGCCTGCCATTGCTGAGGCTTAA
>NW_016803028.1:310332-321011 GCF_001698545.2 Rhinopithecus bieti | reverse complement strand
TTATACCTGATATAAATGATGAATTGATGGGTGCTGACGAGTTGATGGGTGCAGCACACCAACATGGCACAAGTATACATATGTAACAAACCTGCACGTTATGCACATGTACCCTAGAACTTAAAGTATAATAATAATAAAATAATAATAATGGAATGTCTTAGATCTAGAGTCATCTTCTCACTGATCACAATGAAAAGTCATTTCCACCCTCTAAAACAAAAAACAAACAAACAACAACAACAACAAAACAGAAATAAAGAAAGAAAGGAAGGGAAAAGAAGAAAATACGTTGAGCAAATATAAAATACTAGGTGGCAAAAGCAGCATAAACAAAGTCAAAAGACAAACTAGAACAAAATTTCTGTGACCCTTAAGACAAAGGGCTAATTTCCTTAATTTGCGAACCCCACCTCGACCCCAAAATAATTTTAAATGGGCAAAATATATGAATAGGCAATTGCCTTAAAATGTAAAAGGCTAACCAATATTTGAAAAGACACTCTAATTTAGCATTAGGATTACAGAAATCAAAACCAGGAATATCTTTACCTATTGAATTATTTTAAAATTTGGATTTTAATTTACTTATTTTGAGAAGGGCAAATAAGGTTCAAAAATCAAAAGGTACAAATGTGTATTCAGTGAAAAGTCTACATCCTAGCCCTATCCTCTGCTTCCTACATTTATTTCCTTAGAGGCAATCAGTATTATCTTTTTGTGTGCATATGCATTAACAATCAAATAATTCATACAAAAGTAAATAGGTCTATATATTTCCCTCCTCTTCTACACAAATGTCAGCATAACACTAAACACCTAGCTTTTTAAAATCAATTTTTATCAATTAACAGTATACTTTTCAGCCAGGGGCGGTGGCTCACGCCTGTAATCCCTGAACTTTGGGAGGCCAAAGCGGACGGATCACTTGAGGTCAGGAGTTTGAGACCAGCCTGGCCAACATAATGAAACCTCATCTCTACTAAAAATACAAAAAATTAGTTGGGTGTGGTGGTGCATGCCCGTAATCCCAGCTACTCAGGAGGCTGAGGCGGAAGAATCTCTTGAACCCAGGAGGCAGAGGTTGCAGTGAGCCGAGATTGTGCCACTACACTCCAGCCTGAGCAACAAGAGCTAAACTGTCTCCACAAACAAATAAACAACAAAACAAAACAGTATACTTTTCTTAGAGACCATTTCATAGCAGTACACAGAGTTCTTTCTCATTCTTTTCTACAGATCCATTGTGTGATATACCATGGAGTATGCAAACTTCTGCTTTTCTAAGTAATCTTTTAGTGAAAAATATTCCTACATGATTTCATGTGTGTGTGCTTATAGTACATATAAAAAGTAAATTCCTAGATGTGGAATTGCTGGGTTAAAAATATATGCATTGTATGCCTGCATCAAAACATCTCATGTATGCTGTAAATATATACACTTACTATGTACCCACAAAAAATAAAAAAAATAAAAAAATAAATAAATCAGAGGTGTAAATATATATATATATATATATCACACACATATATATGTGTATATTGTAATTTTTTTCAGTGAGTGCTACATTTCCTCCATAGAGTAGTATGGATTTATCTGCTATCAGTGATGTATAAAGTTGTTTCTTTTCCCATACTCTGGCTATTCTCAGTGGAAAAAAAAGATTCCTGTGAGATGGTAACTTATATTTCTCGTATTATGTAATTTGTATTTTTTTCTTATTAAATATTTCATATTTAAATGCTGTGTTTCCTTGTCTGTGAACTCTCTGTCCGTTATCTTTGCCTGGTGTCCTATTGGGTCATTGGACATTTTTCTATTGGTTTGTAAGAACTCTTTACATATTAGGAAATTTAGTTTTTACTTATCTGTCCCCAATTTGGTGCTTGCCTTTTGACTTTGCATATGGTGGGTTTTGCCATGAAAAACCTTTTTTTTTTTTTAGATGAAGTCTTGCTCTGTTGCCCGGGCTGGAGTGCAGTGGCACTATCCCCGCTCACTGCGAACTCTGCCTCCTGGGTTCAAGTGATTCCATGAAAAACTTTTTAAATGAAGCTGAATTTACCAATCTTGCTTTCAGTGGCTTCCGAGTTTTATGTCATAACAGAAAGACCTGGGATTACAAAACAATTTTCTTGTGAATTCTCATAATACATATTTCATTTTTTGCATATAAATCTTTTATTGATTTGGCATTTATCCCACGTAAAGTGTGTAGTATGAATTTAACTCCCCCCTACCACAGGGGTTTATCCATTTTTTCTCATTGATTTGAGATGCCATATATCATATGCCATTTGTCATTCATTATATTCCCAAATATCAGTTTATGACTGTGATCCATGAATCTATTTGTATAAAACCCTAGTTTAAACAATTTTAATTTCGTATTGTGTTTTAATATCTGCTTAAACTATTTGTCAAATCTTCCTATATTCCTGTTTATATTTTGAATCTTCCTAATTTGTTTTCTAAATGATCTTTAAAATCAGCTCAGTAAATTCCCCTTCCTCCACTAAAAAAGCTTGTGGGTATTTTTATTGGGTCACATTCAAATCATAGCTTAACTGAGAATGAGTATTTTCACCACGCTGCAAGTTCCCATGCAAGAAACTGGCAAAATTTTGATTTGTTCAAGTCTTCCTTTGGGTCCCTCTGCAGCATACTAAAGGTTTCTTCACACAGATAGTACATATTTATCAGGTTTATTCCTAGTTATTCTATATTTTATTGTTATTGGAATAATATGTTTTCCTTTTTCACTTCTGTAATACTCACTGCATGCAAGGGTGTTGGGGAAACATGCATGGCCCTCATCGTGGTGGCAGTGAACCTTTCTTGAGGGCAGGATGCTACTGGCCTTCAAAACTAAAAATGCACACGCTCTTTGTCCAGCAACCCCACTACTGGTAATACTTCTATGACTGGACTCACAGACGTCTTTCAAGATATATGGACAAAGATATTCACTACTGGGTTGCTCTAATAGCAATCTTAATTGCAGGACTAGTTAAACACTGGAATACCCCAGTGATTAATCCTAGGAACCATTAAGAAGATTAGAGTAAATCTGTTATGTGCTGATACAGAAATGAGTCCAAGATACATTGCTAAGTTAAAAAAAAAAAGTGTCTAACAGTGTTAATGGTATGGTCACTCTTGTGTAAATAATATTAGAAGGATGGACAGATATAAATAAAAATCTTTTTTTTTTTCCTGGAAGAAATCACAAAAACATCAGCATTGAAGAGAGGGACTGGTGTAGGGAGGAAAGGGTAGAAAGTCGTTTTTACTGTATTTTATACTTTTGATCCCATTACCACCAACAGGAGTCATTTGGGTGGAAGGCTTATGAGTTATTTTATTTTCTCTTTATATATAAAACAATATTATTAAAAGTTTTAATGTACCTTAAAATAATGTGCTTTTAAATTTTCTATTTTTTCTTAAATTTATTCTTCTTTATTTATTTTGAGACAGAGTCTCGTTCTGTCACCCAGGCTGGAGTAAAGTGGTACAATCACAGCTCCCTGCAGCCTTAATCTCTTGGGCTCAAGCGATCCTCCTATTGCCTCAGCATCCAGAGTTGCTGGGACTACAGGCACATGTTGGCACGTCCAGCTAATCTTTAAATTTCTTGCAGAGACAGGGTTTTGCCATGTTGCCCAGGCTGGTCACAAACTCCTGTTTTCAAACGATCTTCCTGCCTGGGCCTTAACGTACTGTATTTTTTGGGTTTTTTTTTTTTTTTTTGAGACAATCTCCCTCTTTGGCCCAGGCTGGCGTGCAGTGGCACAATCTTGGCTCACTGCAACCTCCGCCTCCCAGGTTCAAGTGATTCTCCTGCCTCAGCCTCCTGAGTAGCTGGACTATAGGCACACGCCAGCATGCCTAGCTAATTTTTGTAATTTTAGTAGAGACGGGTTTCACCATGTTGGCCAGGATGATCTCGATCTCCTGACCTAGTGATCTACCCACCTCAGCCTCTCCCTAAAGTGCTGGGATTACAGGCGTGAGACACCATGCCCAGTCAATGTCCTCTTTTTAAAAACAAATTTAAAACAAAACCTCGGGGTACTTAAGAACCACCTAACATCAGATACTGTAACTCTCATTTCCATACATCATGCAAGAAATTTATAGGAAAAAAAATCTATAGCAATGACTGACTCTAACACAAGCATTCAGTATCCTGGAGAAGGCTCTATTAATAAGAGTGACAAATGTAGGACTGGTCAGGAAAGCAGAAAAGTATGCAATCTTTCTCCTGAAAGGTACATTCAGGATATGCTGCTAGATAAACAAATCCAAAGCTAAGTATGATAAAGAATCCCGAGCCTCTCCGTATTCCCCGTGCACGGAAACCTGTCAAGGAGTCTCACAAGCAGCTTCTTGGATGCAGGTGAGAGGGACCCCTGCTCTAAACCTTGTTACAGCAGGGGTCCCCAAGCCTGGGGCCACGGACTGTCCGTACTAGAGGCTGCACAGCAGGAGGTGAGCGAGCATTATCACCTGAGCTCTGCTTCCTGTCAGATCAACAGTGGTATTAGATTCTCTTAGGAGAGTGAACCCTATTGTGAACTGCGCATATGAGCGATCTATGAGATCTCCTTATGAGAATCTAATGCCTGATGATCTGTCACTGTCTCCCATCACCTCTAGATGGGACCGTCTAGTTGCAGGAAAACAAGCTCAGGGCTCACATTGAGTCTGCATTATGGTGAGTTGTATAATTATTTCAATATATATTATAATGTAATAATAATAGAAATAAAGTATACAGTAAATGTAATGCACTTGAATCATCCCAAAATCACGGCCCCGCCCAACCCTATCTGTGGAAAAACTGCCTTCCATAAACCAGTCCCTGGCGCCAAAAAGGGTGGGAACTGCTGCTTTAGAGCAAGGGTCCTCAAAGTACACACCCTGGTCCAGCAGCACTTGGGAACTTGTTAGAAATGAGAAAACTTACCCAGGCGCGGTGGCTCACACCTGTAATCTTAGCACTTTGGGAAGCCGAGGCGGGCGGATCATAAGGTCAAGAGATCAAGACCATCCTAGCTGACACGGTGAAACCCCGTCTCTACTAAAAATACAAAAAATTAGCCAGGTGTGGTGGCACACGCCTGTAGTCCCAGCTACTCGAGAGGCTGAGGCAGGAGAATCGCTTGAACCTGGGAGGTGGAGGTTGCAGTGAGCCGAGATGGCACCACGGCACTCCAACCTGGGTGACAGAGCAAGACTCCATCTCAAAAAAAAAAACAAACAAACAAACAAACAAAGAAATGAGAAAGCTTGGGTCCTACCCTAGACTTACAGAATCAGAATCCGAGCCATCTGTGCCTTACAAGCTCCCGAGGGAGTTCAACTGCCCCAAAGAGTTTCACCTTGGCCCTCCTCCACCCACTCTATTCTCCACAGGCAAGAAAACCTGTTACCAGCACCCAGCTTCACATAGCCCAGCCCCTAGAATCCCCTGCCTTGCCAGCCCTGGGCCCAATCTGGGGGCCATGCAGACTTACTCCTCAGTCTGCAGGGAGGGTGGATGGTGCCCTTTTGTGTGCACTCCCAGGCCCAAGGCAGGGCAGAGACTAAGAGCTAAGAGGAGGCAAGTGAGGAGATAACTCACCACAGGTACAAACTTTAAAGGAGCACCAAAAGCTCAATATTCAAGATAAATAAATATTTAATGTAATATCTGATAAAATAAAAATCAGGGCAAAAAATTAATGATGAACAACATATCAAAATTTTTTATAAAGATCAGGCTGAATGCCAGTAGCTCACGCCTGTAATCCTAGCACTTGTGGGAGGCTGAGGCAGGAGAATCGCCTGAGCCCAGGAGTTTGAGACCAGCCTAGGGAATACGGCAAAACTCCATGTGTACAAAAAAATACAAAAATTAGCTGAGTGTGGTGGCATGTGCCTGTAGGGCCAGCTACTAGGGAGGCTGAGATGGGAGGATCACTTGAGCCCAGAGAGGTCAAGGATGCAGTGAGCTGAGATTGCACCACTGCACTCCAGCCTGGAGTGACAGAGTTACCTTATTAATAAATAAATAAATAAATAAATAAATAATAAAGGATAGGATTGGTGTTTGTTCCTTTCACCTTAAGCCCCAATACAGCTCGCACAGTACTGTCACTAATCCTGTCTTTATTTATTATAAAATGTTGCCTCACTCCCCTCCCTCTAATCCTGGCCCAGCCCAAGATCTTTCGTCCTCTTGTCCCAGATCCTGCAAATGCTGGGTGTGGACCTTATGGAAATCAGGGGCAAGTTTCATCTGCTGTCAACAGATTACAAGGCTGCTGAACCAAAAGGCAAAACCACATGTGGCGGAGACACTGTTTTATTTGAAAAACTGAATGGACTTTTGGTAGGAGTGTAAGCTTTTATGGAGGGCAACCGCACGTTGTCAATCAAACCTAAAACTACTATCCAGCACCAAGATCCCTCTTCTTTGATAAAACTATATACAAACAGCATCTGTGAGGCATCGAATATGAGCCCTCAAACTCAGCCAGTCTCTACAGTTCAATATTCTTTAAACGTTTCAAATTTTTCAAACTCTTCCTGCTATAATAAAATAAACCTTGAGAGTTTGATAATTAATATATTTGTTTCCTCTTATGCACCACACTAAAATAAAAAATAAAAGTAGTTAATATGTTTAGAAGACAGGGTTCTTGCTGGGCATGGTGGCTCACACTTGTAATCGCAGCACTTTGGGAGGCTGAGGCGGGCAGATCACTTGAGAGCAGGAGTTCAAGACCAGCCTGGCCAACATAGTGAAACGCTGTCTCTACCAAAAATACAAAAATTAGCCGCGCATGTTGGCGTGCGCCTATAGTCCCGGCTACTCTGGGGGCTGAGGCGGGAGGATCACTTGAGTCCAGGAGGCGGAGGTTGCAGTGAGCCGAAATCACACCACTGCACTCCAGCCTGGGAGACAGAGTAAGACCTCTGTCTCAGACAAAAAAAAAAAAAAAAAAAAAAGAAGACAGGGTTCTATACCAGCTGCTCTCACTGCCTGCTAACCCCAGGCATGTGAACACTCAATTTCTTTGTATGAAATGGTGATAACAACATCAACCTGTCTTCCATCATAGCATCATTGTGAGGATCAAGTGGGATTATGTGCGTGTAATCTACAGAGCACAAAACAATCACGGGCGGTGGCACTGGCTGTGGCGAATGGGAGGACTGGTCATCCTGGGATGGGATGACAACATGATGTGGGGCCATGAAATCCTTCCCCATTCCCACCCACACCCCTTAACCTCCATGCTCCCAAATCGGTGCACTAAAAATGTTAGTCAGTCAACCACTTTATATTTAAATGCTTCCTGAATAAAACATAATACCTTTAAAATTTTTATCTTAAAATCTAAAGATGTATCTCCTGTCAAAGCTAAGCAATTTTATGGCTTTAATTTTTGGTATGCATGCTGTCAAAGTAAGTTTAGCTTCATGGTTGAAAGAAACAAATAAAAATGAATCTCAATGATCTTAAAGCAATAAAAAAAAGGCTCCTATTGTAAGTATGATTAAAGGCCTTAATCTTATGTTTCTATTTGAACCCTAACCTTAAAAATACAAAAGAAAACACAGTTCTTACGAAGTGACCAATTCCCCAGTGTTGCTCCTAGGCAAATAAACAAAGGAATGGTTTCTCCATTTGGATGGCCATACCAATTGTAGCCTGTTGGTCTCTTTCTCACCCTACTTATCAGAGTAACCTCTCCACTCTTTTGTTTTGTAATAGTTGCCTGATTTCATTTACAAATTATGTAACCTTGGGCAAGCTATATAGCTCCCTCCCCATCTCTTGGGACCCTCATTTACAAAATGAAGACTTTGAATGGGCAATTGCAAAAGGCGCTTTCAACTTTAAAAGGCAGTAATTTTAGTATTTCAATTTGGAGGCTAAGGTACCAGTTTCTAACTGAAAAGTAACATTGGATAATATAACAAATGTTTTCAATGTTCACTGAAAGAGTTCCCCCAAAGCAGAGCTAGAATTGGAATAAGGAACACCCACATGGCATGTGTGGGTGGCTGCAGTGAGGAAGGACAGGCTGGAAGATACCCGCTGCCAGTGGGCGGGAGAAACATCACTGCTGCCCGAGGGTTCCGGCCTTCTGCCTGCCCAGGCACTAGGGATTCTGGTTAACCGTCCTCCGGGGCAGTGTGGGGAGCTTTTCAGAGGAGTTCCAGGGAAGAGAGGCCTGCCCGGTGGTGGGAGAGAAAACGAATGTTTTAAGTGTCACTGAGGATGATGGGTCTCCTTTATCCTAGAGGAGAGCTACAAGGAAACGGCGTGAGTTACTCTGAAGTTACTTTGGCTGCCTGGCCTTTGACCAGGACCTGACTATAAGGCTGAACTACATGAACTGTCTCATGTAGTTAAATAAGTTAAAATGTCTAATTATAACTTCATAGTCTGAAGACAAGGGACACTGGTGAAGCTGTCTTAGCCACCGTTACCCTCCAAAAAGAGAAAATGCCAGCCTACTCAGAGTGGGCTGCTGCCGTGAGGGCTGACCACACCTTTTTCTCCACTTTCTAATCAGTCAGGTTCTGTAGTCTATCTATAGTGATCCCACTCGCCTTATCTGGGAAGGACACCCACGTGCTCCCACACTGCCACAATCTTGGCTCACTGAAACCTCCGCCTTCTGGACTCAAGTGATCCTCCTGCCTCAGCCCCTTGAGTAGCTGGGATTACAGGTGTGTGCCAACATGCCCCGCTAATTTTTGTATTTTTAGTAGAGACAGGGTTTCACCATGTTGGCCAGGCTGGTCTTGAACTCCTGCCCATCTTCATCCCATACCAGGGCTTCGTCCTGCTGCAGTGCAAAGGACAGTTCTCTCCTGGCTTCTCCCCAACCTGGGCAGGGGCAGAGTCTCATCTCCTTACTGGACAGAGGGCTTGGTGCAGATCCCAACACCAGTAACAGAGACATCTGCGGGCCAGGGAAATAAAGTAAACAAGAGACACAAGCCAGGGGGACAGCAATGAACACCTAGGCCCCATCTTGCCCAAGGGGGCAGTATCTTGTCATTCTTGCCTGGTTGTTGCTAATAGGCAAGTGGGCCCAATGGTGCCAGAACTTCTCACTCTTACCTTCAAGAAGTCTGAAATCATAATCTTCCTAATCTTCAAATGTGGCAAGTAATTATAATTTTATTTTCAATCCCATATGGCCAAAGCCAAGACCTGGCAGCCTGCAGAGTATGGATGGGGGCATTTGATAAAGATGGGGGATGGATGCCCTGCACTCCTTCCTATCGCTGACCCTGGCACTGTCCAGGCACAGTGTGAGCATCAGTCATCATGCATGGAGGAGGATGCCATTCTGTTCATTCCCATATCATCACAAAGTACATCAAAAACTTCAAGGACACATCTGCAGGTATTTGACACTGGCCTCTATTTCCTAATTCCTCTTTTTTCTGTATTGGCACTAAGATGAACAAAAAGTTTAGACTCACATGATTGCATTTTGAATCTCTGGGAAATCTTTTTTTTATTCTGGACTCTATTACCAATAACAGACTTTTCTAAAATCAAAATATAGAAACTACTGCTGAAAAGGTATTTTGGGTGGCATGAGAGTCCAAACGTCTTTTGAAATAAGTGTTTTGTTTTCTCAGAAAATAATTCCATATAAATAAATAAACCATTATTCCAAGAACAAAAAAAAAAAAAAAAAAAAAAAAAAAAAAAAAAAAGGAAAAAAAAGGAATGAAAACAGAGAAAAAACATAATCCACAAAACCACACATTTCTTAACACTCCTGGGATAAAGTCAATTTTGTTTTTGCTATGACTATGTTTTGTTTAGCAAAAACATTCTGCAGCCCCATTTATTCCCTGGAAACGAAGCCCTTCAGACATTTGCAAAGGGCCAAAGTGAGGTCTTTGCTATTTCAAACTTTATTACTGGGAAAGTATCAGCCTCCAACACAAGAAAGAAATCACTGCATACAGCAACTGCCCATTTCACTCAGCTCTGTGAAGCAGGAAACACCAGGCTGAACTGCAATAGCTTCTATTATTTTGCCCAGAAATCATTTGTGACTTTAACCTAATTATTCAAAGTCCAACTTTGCTTTTCTAATTACATTTGCTAATGGATCTGTCAATACGAAGGAGTGCAACATGAGACAGACACCGTCTCCCTCGGGAAATTTCCCTCACAGGTGAAGCTGATAATGACACTGCTCAACCAAATCTCTCTTTTTAAAAAAGTTCCTTCAAGACTGCTGGTGCTATAACATCAATCTGCCTGGGCTTTGCAGTAGATCCAATTTAGCAAAACACTAAAATCCATCACTTTTCGATGCAGGACTTTTTATTGTATAGGTAGGAAATAGGAGTCCAAGTTTTAAAATAATGTTTGCAGAAGACAAAGCCCACGTCTTCTGTATACGTCATTTCTAAATCTGTGGAATAAGTTAAAATATTTGTTCCAGGGCTTTAAAAATTTAGACTTCTGTCATTTTCTCATTAAACAAATTCATGTTTCTGAAACTTAAAAACACACACACACACACACACACACACACATATCCAGGCTCAAGAGACCACACCATTAAAATACTATTTTTAAAATTTGAAGTGAAATTTCCATAACATAAAATTAATCATTTTAAAGTGAACCATTTGGT